>NC_056744.1:1361443914-1361608914 GCF_019279795.1 Protopterus annectens | reverse complement strand
GAGTGATGGGACCACACAGATGTACCTTACTAACTGAATTCTATATTTTGTTTGCAGAGCTGTAGCTGAGTCAACTGCCTTAGTGCCTTGTGCAAAACCCCCAAACCAAGTTGAGGACTGAAACAAAAAAGAAAAGGAACTTCTTCAACCAATATTTTGGGCCCTCAAAAATACATCTTCAACCAAGGCTGACAAAAGATTAAACATCACAACATCTAGAACCAAAGACGTATTTGCACATACATAATATTTCTTTTTCTACGTATACAGCATATAAATCAGCTGTTACTATTAAGGAGAGTGGCTAATACCACTTTGCTTTAAGCAGATGTCAGTGTGTATTCATAGCTGCCTTACCAGCACTCAGTGACCTTCTGACCACGGCTGTGAGTCAGATGCTTTGCTAGCACCCACTGATGCACTGAAAGGGCCTACCTGTCAGGTAGAGGTGTTACAAAAGCAGAGCTGTTTGTCGGAGATCCTATCGAGACTAGGTCTCAAACACGCAATTTGAGAGGGGATATTGAGTTATATCAAATAAATAAAAATTTGCGAACTATGAGTGAAGAGGAGATATGCCCACTCATAGAAGTACCAAATCCTCAGGCAGGACAAGAAGGGCAGGACCCAACTCTCCTAGTATACAGACCGTGGACACTGGAAGATATCCGGAAAGCCACAGAGGGAATTCCCCATCCAAAAGTTAATTTTAGAAATTTTTTAGAAGACTTGGAAGGTATGAGGTTAAGTTATCACTTAAACGGAGAGGAAGTAGAAAAAGTAGTCAGACAAATAGTAGGACCAGATTGGCACATGATCAGTGGCAACTGGAATCCCCATGACGCTGCGCTTAAGCCCCTCCCACATAGCAGCGCAGAGTTAGACAACAGAGTGTAAGGTCTAACAGACCGAATCTCTGAGAAATGGAAGCCTAGGGTGGACTGGACTTGCATTAATCAATGTATCCAACAAGAAGATGAAACTGTTGATAGGTATTATGCCAGATTATTAGAATGCTTTAATAACCATTGTGGAATGCAGATACCTGAAGACCAAACACATGATTCCTCATATGAGCAGCAGCTAAAGAATGCATTTTTAAAAGGCAGTATTGCACCCATAAGCAGTTTTATTACGAAGCATATGGTAGACCATCGCACAAGCAGATTACAGTCACTGCTTGAATATGCTAGGCATACCAAAAGGCATTTTAATAACAAAAAGAAAAAGAAAGCCCAAGTATTCACTGTAGGTGACAGAGAAGTTTATTTAGTACAGTCCGGAAAGAAGGGCAAGAAGAATGCCCAGGGAAATAAACAATCTGATCAGCGATCAGAGGACTTTGAATGGCAAAAGAAAAGGGGTGAATGTTTCAAACGCGGTAAAAAGGGACATATGGCAAAGGACTGCAAGAAAAATAAGAAGGCAGCTATGGAGGATAAAAATGAAGAGGGTGAGGACTGATTATATGATAGTCAAGAATCACTGGATAGGAGTAATGAAGAAGGGACAAATGAGAATGTGATAGAGCAGCGAATGTGTTAGGAGAAATAGAGGAAGTGCAGGAAGCTACCGATAGTGAAGACAATGAAATATTAGACCTAGCCTTATTGAGCTTGGAGCTTTATTTGGCTGACACAAAACCAGAAGTTACACCCCTGGTAGAGGGGAGGTAAGTCAAATTTCTGTGTGACTCACGGGCATCACGAACCCTGGTACACCCCTCCAAACTACCGGAGAATTCAGAGTCACATGATTACATATTAGTGAAAGCAGCTAATGGACAGCTGTATTGGGATCCTCTCTCCCATAATATTGCAATAACAGATCCTGTTTCAGGATTAACCCAGAAAAGTAAAATTGTTGTTTCTGCAAAAGGCCCAGTGAACCTTTTGGGCAGAGACCTTATGCAACTATTTGGCATAGCAGTAGTCCCAACCATGCAGGGTATGGAAGTACAGCGACAAATTAATACTTTTGCAGTGCAATCGGAGGGTGAAACATTTTATTGGTACAGCCAGGACTTGGTTATGACCGGTCCTGGGGCAATAACTGGAGAGTTAATTAATGTAGCTATCAGTAAGTTCCCCTCCCTTTGCATTGACATACAACATCTGTTGCACTGTACTCTGTATTATTCTGATACACCAGGACCTGACAAAGAATATGAGCAAGAATTGTTTAAAAACTGTGCAAACAGATTAGTATTGCGTAATCTGTACTGGGACATGAAAGGGAACAGTGTAGTTAGCTGTTCATTGCCCCAGGAGTTCTTTGCACTGTATAAATCAAATCGATTACCACATGTTAGTTTAACTAAGGACAAGAGTATAAAATGGGCAAATCTAGGAGAAAAAGTCACAAAATGGGAAAAGCAGACAGAGTCAGAACTATCAGAACAAGGAGTACAAAGACAGACATTGAATTGGATAACACAGACACACCCAGCTGTACACTTGCAGTCAAGCGGGGACAGCTGAGAAGCACTCTTATTAGAAGAAGAAGAAAAAGCTTTATTAGACATACCAGAGACTCTCTGGTCAACAGGAAAATCAGATGTAGGACTTATTCGTACAGCAGGACCAGTTACCATCATGCCAAAGTCAGCATTTAGACCACAAAAAAGGCAGTACCCCTTAAGAAAAGATGCAGAAGCAGGTATTAAATCTATCATAGCAACTTTACTTAAGGAAGAAATACTGGTGGAATCTCCTGATTCACCATGTAACACACCCTTATTCCCGGCTAAAAAAGCAAATGGGGAATGGCATATGGTCCAAGATTCGCAAGCTGTAAATGACACAGTAATATCAAGGGCACCCACGGTGCCAGATCCACACACCCTATTAAATGATCTAAAGCCTCAACAAAAATATTTTTCTGTGGTAGATATTAGCAATGCGTTCTTTTCAATACCGATACACCCTGACAGCCAGTATTGGTTTGCATTTACATTTCAGGGGAAATGGTATACATATACGTGACTACCACAGGGATATTGTGAAAGTCCAACGATATTCTCACAAGAGATGGCAAGTAACTTAGCGGAGTATACCCCACCAAAAGGTAGTCAGATTTTACTTTATGTTGATGACATCCTGCTGGCAGCCCCCACCCAGCTAGATTGTAAGGAAGACACTATAGCATTATTGAAATTCTTAGCCGCTGAAAGACACAAAGTAAGCAATGATAAATTGCAGCTTTGGAGAAAACAAGTTAAGTACCTTGGATATGTAATATCCAAAGAGGGTAGGACATTAGATGAAGACAGAAAAATAGCAATCTCACAAGCACCAAAACCCACAACCAAGAAGGAAATGATGTCCTTTCTTGGTACGACTAATTTTTGTCGGAGCTGGATCCCAAACTATGCTTTGGAATCTGCACCATTAACCAACCTGATTTTTCAGAAGCCTATGGCAACACAAGATTTGATACAATGGACACCAGAAGCAGAATTAGCTTTCTGTAAACTGAAACAGTTGATAGCATCCTCATTGGTTTCAGGATTACCAAACTATCATAAACGTTTCTTCCAAACCGTAGATTGTAAGCAAGGTTATATGACGTCAGTATTGACACAACAACATGGGGACAAGCAACACCCCATTGCTTACTATTCATCACAACTGGACCCAGAGGTGCGGTCTTTGCCCCACTGTGTACAAAAGGTAGTTGCAGCCACAATGGCAGTGCAGGCTTCGGCCTCAGTAGTATTATTCCAACCTCTCACATTGAGAGTGCCTCATGCAGTCACGATTATTTTACTGCAAGAGAAGGTAGCATATCTTTCCCCTGCTAGACATCTATCCTGTATGACTATCTTGTTGAGCCAACCTCACATGACAATTGAACATTCTACCTTGCTCCCAACTCCTGCAGATGGCACACCGCACAGCTGCCTGCAGGTAGTTGAGCAAAAGACACTGCCCAGAAAAGACCTCATGGATGTTCCCTTGGATGATGCCGAGGTGACATATTACGTGGACGGCTCATGCAGAAAGGGTCCTACAGGACGGAACCTAACAGGATATGCAGTAGTTTCTGATACTGCAATTATAGAAGCAAAACCTTTACCACATAGCTTATCTGCACAAGCAGCTGAATTGATTGCCTTGACACGAGCATGTACCTCAGCAAAGGGTAAATGTGTGAACATTTTTACAGACAGCCAGTATGCTTTTTCTACTGTACATGTTTTTGTGCAACAGTGGAAAAATTGAGGAATGGTGACATACTGGCAAACCGATTAATCATGCACAGTTTATTTTAGATTTGTTAGAATCAATTCAGTTACCTCAGAAAGTAGCTATTTGTAAATGCATAGCTTATACCAAGCAACAAGATAGGATTTCAAAAGGCAATGCTAGAGCTGACACAGCTGCAAAGCAAGCAGCCTCAGAAGCATTTCTTTTGAACGAGGAATTACAACCTTCTCAGATTTTAGACTTAGACATGTTGAAAACAATGCAAACACTTACTACACAGGCAGAAAAAAAAAAAGTGAGTAAGGCGAGGAGCACTCCTCAAAGAAGGACTGTACATCTCCAAAGAAGGAAAACCAATATTGCCATCTAATTTGTTTAGATATGCAGCTTTGTTGAGCCATGGGCAATGCCATGTCTCAACAGGGGGGATGGTACAGTTTGTCAACCAGGTATTCACTACATACGGATTTACAAACTATACAAAAAAATTTTGTTTATCATGCCACACCTGTAACAAACATCATGCACAGGGGGCATTAAAGCCCAAGCAAGGGAGTTTCCCTACACCACCATATCCGTTTCATACTATTTGTATGGATTTCATAGAATTGAGTAAATGTGAAAATAAACGTTACTGCCTTGTCATTATAGATATGTTTTCCAAATGGGTGGAAGCTTTTCTGACTAAAAATCCAGATGCAGCTACAGTTGCAAAGGCTCTGGTTAAAGAGATTATTCCTAAATTTGGTATACCGGAAAGGATCTACAGTGACAATGGCACACATTTCATAAATCAAACTATACAGCAACTCAGTAGATATTTTGGAATTTCTTTGAAAAACCATTGTGCATATCATCCTCAATCTGCAGGGTTGGTGGAGAGGCACAATGGGATTTTAAAGAACAAGCTTAGGAAGTTGATGTCAGATACACAAAAGAATTGAGTGTACTGCCTGCCCCTGGCACTGCTGAGCATGAGAACTGTTCCGAATGCGAAAGGATTGACTCCTTTTGAGATAATATTTGGGAGGGCATACTATACCCTTCAGTGGAAATCTCTCATGCCCACGGACCAGGAAGCAGACTGTACACTAGCAAGATATATGGGGCATATGCTGAACTCTAAACATCTTTTGCAGTCTTCTGCTTCAGGTAAAGAGCCAAATCAACCATTGGAAGCGACAGTAGCCCCAGGCGACTAGGTCTGGGTGAAGATTGTCAACCGGAAGAACTCGAACTCGCCAAAGTGAGAGGGACCTTACCAGGTCCTCTTGTCGACACCCACAGCAGTCAAGATCAGTGAGAAATCCTCTTGGATCCATTTGACACACTGTAAACTTTGCAAAAACTTTGAGTTAGATAAAAATCTTGCTGTTTCACAGAAAGACTAAACATGACAGAATCTAGAGCAAACAGGAATGCAGAACAACCCCAGAAGTATTGCATAGTTATCCTGTTAATTGTACTGACAACAATAATCTTTTTGCTGTGGCCCATCCTTTTTTCGGCCACACCAGCTGAACTGAATAAACGTGATGAGCCAACCATAGACTGGCACCCGAACTTTAACACTTATCAGGCAATTACACGTGTGTATGCTGAGACTTTTAATGTTTAGAATTGCTGGATTTGCACAGCCATACCAACAGCATACGGGGGGTTATTAATGACTGCAGTCTCTTTAGGGGTCAATGAGACCTGGGAAAATTTGGTTTATGAGACTGTAGCTATCAAAGCACATGATAAAGTAGCACTGTATTTGCCTGTGACACAAAAGGGAATTGTATGTTTTTATAAGAATAACACAAATCAAGTGGGTTGGTGTAGGTGCAATGTGACTGTACATTACAAATGTTATACCAAAGCAAACAGAATGGATACATTTTGTAATTCGAATTATGACTCATTTCTCGAGTCCATGCACAAGACTATTGATGAAGTGCAACGTAATCCTGTTCTTTTTAAGCAACTGTCTGTAATAGATTGGAAAATGTTTCATGCAGGGCAGCCATTTCGTAGTAAAGTAACTACTAAGGTAGAGGATTGTTATTTGTGTGTGGTAAGAAAGCATATAAATGGTTACCTGAGAATTGGTCCGGCAGTTGTTTTTTGGGGTACCTCATTCCGGCCATATGACACACTGCAGTTTTCCTCAGGGAAATATTCGAAATACCCGAGATGTAGCCAAGAAAGCTGTCAGAAAGCCTGAGAATCCAGTGGGACGGATCGAGGCGGGCCAGAAAGACCATCATACCGTGGATACCAAGCTGATGCACATGGACTTGAGTGATGCTGTCATATCGTGGGCAGGCATATTACCAGCATATGGAGCGGCAAAATCAATTTGGGAACTGCGAAAACTGTCTAAACTTTTCGAAGTAATGAGTAATGCAACTTTTTCTGCTTTTGAATTGATAACTGATGAACTGAATGCATGAACTGTAGTGCTCCAGAATCGTATGGCTCTCGACTTCACCCTAGCGGTGAGAGGTGGTACGTGCACTTTAATCAAAGAAGAGTGTTGTGTGTATATACCTGATTATCAACATGAAATAAACGACCACCTTGAGGTGAGAAAGCAAGTGTCGGCCATGACCAAACCAGGCCCCAACCCACTGACGGACTTTTTCCAGAATTTGTTTGGGGGGGTGGGGTACCTTCATAATGAGCATATTAATAGCTGTCTGTGTGGGGATACTCCTGTTGGGAGTGTGTGCATGTTATGGTATACCCTGCATAAAAAACTGATTAAAGAATTGATAGACATGTCAGTATCTGAAACCTTGTATCAAAACACTGAGGTTGATAAATTGTTGGAAAATGAAATGCTTTCAGAAGTTTAAACTAAATGACTCACCTAACCGCATATCCCAAGTGGAAGAGGTTAGGAGAAGAAACTAACTGTTTATGCTTTTGAACAGAATAAAAAGTGTTAATGGGGGAAATGTTAGAAAAATATGTATTCACATATATAGTATTCATATATGTATTAGTGTTATGCTTGCTGCATTAGAAGTCTAAAAGGGTTAACACATTTATTCTGTTACAGGCTTGAAAATAATTACATGTACTTTCTGACTTTGCTTCAGGTCAGCTCAGTGAATGACCTTGTTCATACACTGAGAAACAGATGATTTTGCTAGCATTAGGAGAATAGAACGATACAGCATTCTGAAATGTTATTAGACTTAGGCAAATAACCTTGTTCATGTTGAGTGAACACTGCAGATGTAGAGGAACTAGATAAGACTGTAGGCTGTAATCAGTATACGCTTTGTGCTCAAAGTAGGAAAGAATCACGAATTGTAACACCGAATATGAGTGAATTGTTACAGACCGGTGGTCAGCAAGGCCACGTTGTTTTTGAGAAAACTTTCTCATGGGAACATTTATAATTGTTATATCAGTAGAAAAACTTAGTAAACACCTGTTTTAGAACAATGCTTAGAGTTGTATTTAATTATGTCAGCTTAGAGGGCAATGGCTTATAGAACAGTATAATAATGAAGGATTTCCTGTATAATGTCAGACAGACTTCTGAACTGCATTTTTGTCTCCTTGTACAAGAATAATGGAGCCTTAACTGAACCTTGGCTGCATTGATCTTTGATTATTCCTTTGACAGTAATTGAACCACTTCAGCACCTACTGACCTAATGTGCAAGACTGTGAATGGTAAAAGCACAAGAGCCTTCACTAAAATTCAGAGCAAGGATTTGAAGTATGGCACCACACAAATATCCACTAGTATACTGTTTTGGGCTATAAATAACAGGGATGACTCCATTACCCACTGACCTACTGGGTATGCCTGTGAGGATAAAACCCCACCAGTTGAGGTATAAAATGGTACTCTACCATTATCCTCTGGTCCTGACAACAGTGTTTTTGTGATTGGACTTCACCAGTGTCCATTGGAATATTTAACTCAACTGTGTGTCTGATGGGGATGTCAGAGCAGATAGTTGAGCCATGGGGACCACATCATCAGCCACAGAGCTGGTGAGCAGTCCTATAAATGATGGTGAATACAAGGCAACCTCTAACAAGTTAATCATGACTGTCCTTGCTGGGGACCACACTAGCTCCTATACATACAGTTCCTGATTATGGCTGTGATTGGTGCCACTTCATTACTTGCTTTTTTTTCCTGCAGAGTCTATAATTAATCAGAGACAGTGCTCCAATAAGTTCTGTTTCAGCAGTTGTAAAGCAGCCAAGAAAACCTAAACCAAGCCCATGTAAACAAAGCAAGAGTATAAGTAATATATAAGTATGCCAAATGGCTGTGATATGCCTCCACCTTCAAAGCCAAGGTGGCTACTATGAAAGATATTAAAACAACATGAGTCAATCCTTTTAAGTATAGTCAAAGGAATGGGCCAAACATATGCAACTGGAAAAAATAGCTGTAGGCAAAGACCATCAGATGTATAACACATGCAGGACCAGGGAAATGGAGGCTAACCACCATCATGCTTACAGCACCGTATATTTATGGAATCACATAGTACCACTGATATCCTAAGCTGTAAGTGGTGGTCTGACACAATATTCACTGATACACTAAAAAGGAATATGTGATGTGGTCACATAGTACCCACTGATATCCTAAGCTGTAAGTGGTGGTTTGACTCTGTATTCACTGATACACAGAACAAGGGTGTGTCATGGGGGTCACATAGTACCCAGTGGTATTTTGAGCAGGGCTATGATATCCTGGGTTGAGGTGTGAGTTGTGGGGTCACACAGTACTCAATGATATACTGGATAGAGATCTGAATGATAGTGCAACACAGTAGCAACTGATATTATGAGAACAGTTTTTTGTGCCAAAATAATTGAAATTACGTTTCTAGTGGTTAAACCTCAAACCTTGTAGGATGTGAGGGAGGAGACAACTTATTTATGCTAACAGACCCTTTTAATTAATTTGGCTGTTATTTTTGCTTGTATGAGTACTATTTGTTGTTTGCGATGCCCTCCATGACATTATGGAGTGACCAACTGAACAGGATATGGAAAGAAAGATAAAAGCAAACGACATAATGATCATGACTGTAGGTGCTAGAGAGAATATCGGTACAGTATGACATAATGAACAGCCCTGTTAGGAACTGAGAACTTATCAGTAGCCTTTGAAACACTGTGGCTCAATAAGGGAGACAAGGTTCACCTTATTTCTTAGTATCATTCCACTCCTTATTCTCCCTTTACATTTAGTGTAACATATATAATATCATTCCACTCCTTATCTTCCCTTTACATTTAGTGTAATTGTACAATATCAATCCACTCCTTATCCTCCCTTTACATTTAGTGTAACTGTATAATATCATTCCACTCCTTATCCTCCCTTTACATTTAGTGTAACTGTATAATATCATTCCACTCCTTATCATCCCTTTACATTTAGTTTAACTGTATAATATCATTCCACTCCTTATCCTCCTTTTACATTTAGTGTAACTGTATAATATCATTCCACTCCTTATACTTCCTTTATATTTAGTGTAACTGTATATCATTCCACTCCTTATCCCCCTTTTACATTTAGTGTAACTGTATAATATCATCCCACTCCTTATCATCCCTTTACATTTAGTGTAACTGTATAATATCATTCCACTCCTTATCCTTCCTTTACATTTAGTGTAACTGTATAATATCATCCCACTCCTTATTCTCCCTTTACATTTAGTGTAACTGTATAATATCATTCCACTCCTTATCCTTCCTTTACATTTAGTGTAACTGTATAATATCATTCCACTCCTTATCCTTCCTTTACATTTAGTGTAACTGTATAATATCATTCCCCTCCTTATCCTCCCTTTACATTTAGTGTAACTGTACAATATCATTCCACTCCTTATCCTCCCTTTACATTTAGTGTAACTGTATAATATCATTCCACTCCTTATCCTTCCTTTACATTTAGTGTAACTGTATAATATCATTCCACTCCTTATCCTCCCTTTACATTTAGTGTAACTGTATAATATCATTCCACTCCTTATCCTTCCTTTACATTTAGTGTAACTGTATAATATCATTCCACTCCTTATTCTTCCTTTACATTTAGTGTAACTGTATACTATCATTCATCTCCTTATCCTCCCTTTACATTCAGTGTAACTGTATAATATCATTCCACTCCTTATCCTCCATTTACATTTAGTGTAACTGTATATCATTCCACTCCTTATTCTCCCTTTACATTTAGTTTAACTGTATAATATCATTCCACTCATTATCCTTCCTTTACATTTAGTGTAACTGTATAATATCATTCCACTCCTTATCCTCCCTTTACATTTAGTGTAACTGTATAATATCATTCCACTCCTTATCCTCCCTTTACAGTTAGTGTAACTGTATAATATCATTCCACTCCTTATCTTCCCTTTACATTTAGTGTAATTGTATAATATCATTCCACTCCTTATCCTCCCTTTACATTTAGTGTAACTGTATAATATCATTCCACTCCTTATCCTCCCTTTACATTTAGTGTAACTGTATAATATCATTCCACTCCTTATCCTCCCTTTACATTTAGTGTAACTGTATAATATCATCCCACTCCTTATCCTCCCTTTACATTTAGTGTAACTGTATAATATCATTCCACTCCTTATCCTTCTTTTACATTTAGTGAAACTGTATGATATCATTCTACTCCTTATCCTTTCCTTTACATTTAGTGTAACTGTATAATATCATTCTACTCCTTATCCTCCCTTTACATTTAGTGTAACTGTATAATATCATTCCACTCCTTATCCTCCCTTTACATTTAGTGTAACTGTATAATATCATTCCACTCCTTAGCCTTCCTTTATATTTAGTGTGACTGTATATCATTCCACTCCTTATCCTCCCTTTACATTTAGTGTAACTGTATAATATCATCCCACTCCTTATCCTCCCTTTACATTTAGTGTAACTGTATAATATCATTCTACTCCTTATCCTCCCTTTACATTTAGTGTAACTGTATAATATCATTCCACTCCTTATCCTTCCTTTACATTTAGTATAACTGTAACTAACATATCATCTGATAGTAGAAATCTCATCTGACTTACCACCAAATGTGTAGATGTCAGCCTTCTAAAATACATATTCTTTGCATTCTTCACTAAAAAGGATATTTTATCATACAGAAATTACAAAAATGCACTCTCTAACTTTCTAAGCAAAATTCAGAATGATGGATGACACATCAGTACCCCCCAATGCAGTGAACAATGGTATGAGTTACAGAGCTTTGCCATCACCTAGCAACATAATGGGAAGGACTGTGATGGGTGCCACATCAGAACTTGCTGGAATCAAGATCACAGTTGTACATAGTGGAGCACATCAACAGCTACTGCCATTGTGAACAAGGCTGTGGTGATAAGACCATAACATTCACTAAAATATTATTATGCAAAGCTGTGAATGATGACATTAAGCCAGTAACCACCGATATTCCACTCGGGCTGTGAATGACTGGGGACATACTAGTACCAATGACATATCAGTCGAGGCTGGGAATGATGGAGGAATGATGGGGGACACAGCAGTACCCACTGATATACCAGTTAAGGCTGTGAATGATGGGAATGCACCAGTACCCATTGATATATCAGTTAAGGTTGTGAATGGTGGGAACGCATCAATACCCACTGATATATATTTATAGCACAAACACTGCTAAACAAAACAATACATTCTTGCAATGAAAACAGACTTAGCATTAACAGTAACCTTTTCTGCCCTTGAAACTCACAATCATTGAAATGGCATTGAAGCCCACATTCAAAGAAAATGCATCTGGTCAGTAGCTGATAAAGTTTGCCTTGGAGCAATTTTCAAATCAGAGACCCCTTGCACAGATTTTTAGACAATACAGACATGCATGTGTCCTTTTATTCACCTTCCTGATGTTATTAAATTATAGCCCTTATATAATACAGCACCACTTGTTAGAGTGTGTTTAAAATTTGTACTTTTGAACATTTTTCAAGTAAGTAATGAAAAAAAATGTATGAAACAATAATGACAAAGCTACCCATTTCAGAACATTTCCACCATAAAAGGCCACTCAATATCAGTCATTATGCACAATCTCTGCAGAAGTAAAAGACATCTAACTAATGAAAAGGTTGTTCTAAATAGCTTTATATTCAGTGTTTCATCTACAAATTCAGTGCCTGCTGCCCTTGAATAATAAATTGTCTAGTTTACATAAAGAAAATGGTAAGCGGGTAATATTGTAGTAAGAAATGGTTGGCAGGGGGCGTGGCCAAGATGGCGAGTAGTTAACTGTACTGTTTTTTAGCTCGGCTTCATTTTAACATCTCTGACAAGATTTTTAATAAAAAACGCAAATAGAACATTTCAAATCTTGATGGTTTTATAGTTAAACATCTGCTGAAAGATTTACTAAAAAAATAAGTGTGAAACTCTTAATTGCCACACTAAGCTCAGTGTACAGGACAGTACAATGAAAAAAGACATGCAGGCTATACTAAGTAACATCAGTGAGTTATCTGTAAAGATAGATACATTAGAAAGCAAAATGGACAATTTCAAACAGGAATGTAAAAGCCAAGTTGAAGTGCTGAGTGAATCTCTTAAACAACAATCATCACAAATCTTGAGTATAGAAGAGGCAATGCCTGATTTTGATGGAAGATTACATGAAAATGAAAATAATACTGAATTTCTTTTAAAACAAAACAACTTATTCTGGGAAACAATAGACTTACAGAAC
Source organism: Protopterus annectens (assembly GCF_019279795.1). Taxonomy (NCBI): domain Eukaryota; kingdom Metazoa; phylum Chordata; order Ceratodontiformes; family Protopteridae; genus Protopterus; species Protopterus annectens. Next base: position 1,361,595,939 of record NC_056744.1, on the reverse strand, counting down.
AGATCTAGAAGGAATAACACCAGGATTTATGGGATCCCTGAAAAAGAAGGGGGAGACAGTATGATTCAATTCCTTAATACCTGGCTGCCTAAAACTTTGAACCTGCCTGAAGCTTTTTCCTTTGGCATCAAAAGGACAAACAGATCACTTTCTAACTCATCTTTAAAAAACACCTTCACGAAGGTCAGTGATCGTAAGATTTTTCTTAAGTCAAGATAAGGATTTAGTCTTAAAAGCTGTATGGACTAATTATCCAGTTAAAATTAAAGAAAATATTATAATATTTGACAATAACTATTCAACATTAGTCATGTCAAAGAGAAACATATGTGTGCCACTTATTAAAAGCTTAAAGAAAAACAAATTTAAAGCACATATCTTGTTTCCAGCAAAAATAAGGATTCACCTTCCAGAAAGAAAGAAGATTTTTAATACCTTGGAAGATGCAATGGACTTTATACAGAAAAATAAAACCCTAGAAAAACAGAAGAAATGGACTGGACTCTATCAACTTCTTTGAAGAGAAACAAGTGATGGTTGGTTAATAAAAGACAAAAACAGTAAAAAATGAGGGACAAATGAAAATCAATGTATGTCATAGCTATGAATTCTTATTAATGTAAAGAAATGCTTGAATACTTATGAACAGGTGCTGAATATTATTTTTTTACAAGGTAAATCATTTCTTTTTTTCTTTCTTTCTCTACTTCAAATGGTTACTAGTTCCCCTTTTTAAAATGTTAGAGTTTGATTCTTTTAGCTATACATGAAATTAAATCCACTTATTTTCTTTTAAAGTTTAAAGTGTTAAACTATTCATTTTATTAAAAGTTAATTACTATTATGATGAAACTTATGTTAAGTGGCACACTCTGATATCTTGGCATAGCTGAGTAATGTACTATTAAATATAATTCAGGGTGCAACAAATGACACTAAAGAGGCATGTTAAGTTATATTCTGGGTTCTTAAAATGGTCCAGTAGTGTGGTAGCTTGGATTCACTTGTGAGCATTTTTATGTGAATTGTAACTGATGGACTGTTCATGTACAAGACCTTATCATAAAAAAACAGCTTGAAACAACTTAGAGTCATGAGCACTTTTGTGATGCTGTGGGAGTTCTGAAAATTCTAAGAACTGCCCAAGTTACTTCTTCCTGTCTAAAAGTAAATAATTATAATATTTTCAATCATATGCTAAGATGTTAAAGAATACAAGTTAGATAATAAGTAAAATACAGTGAATTGCATCCTAAACCACTGTCACTTATTACAAAGTTCTGAATGCTTGCTACTGATGGTATACTTGACATGCAATAACACCCAGGAAGGTTATGTTATTTTATAAAAAAGTATATAATACATAGTCTCTTGCATATATAAAAATTATTATTGGAATGTTATCATATAATTAGAGTAACAGTCACACTTTTACAAGTTAAATCTGTATCACACATAACTTATTCTTGTAATGCAAGTTTATAGCTTATGTCTCCTTTAAAAAAATGACAGATTACTTTATATTAAACATCTCATACAAATAGTGCTTACTGAATCATTAAATGTCATTTCTTTAAATACAATAACTTTTTAGTGGTTAACATACATTGAAATGTTTTTATTTGTCTTTTAGTGATTTGGAATGGTTTGAGGGATTGATGTATAATGTAAAGGTGGCTTGGATTCATTTGTAAATGTTTTTCTGTGAACAGTAGCTGATAAACTGTTCATTTGCAAACCCTTGTCAAGAGGACCATCTTGAAATAGCTTAATTTGAGTCATGAGCACTTTTGTGATGGTGTGGGAGTTCTGAAAATTCTAAGAACTGTCCAAGTTACTTCTTCCTGTCTAAAAGTAAATAATTATAATATTTTGAATCATATGCTAAAATGTCAAAGAATACAAGTTAGATAATAAGTAAAAGACAGTGAACTGCATCCTAAACCACTGTCAGCTATTATAGCAATAACCCATGCCTGGGTGTGGGTAATGCTGAATTTACCCACGGTTGGCGTGGTTTGGTCCCGAAGGCGAAGCCCGAGGGAACAAACAAAGCCAACCGTGGGTAAATACAGCATTACCCACACCCAGAAGTGGGTTATTGCTATTATACCATGACATTATTTAAGAAAAGAAGCTATTACTTTTCTTAAATAATGGCATAGTATAATGCCTGTTTATTGTCCTTCTGCAGATGTCTGGCATCCGCAGCAGTTCTGATGTACTGCGCGCCTGCGCAGTACATCAGAGCTGTGGGCAAAAGCAATGGAGAAAGCAAGATCTCCGTTGCTTTTTTACTGTTAGCTATGTTAAATGGGTTTAACATAGTGACACAGTTTTAAAATAAGCAACGGAGATGTCCGTTGCTTATTTTAAAACTGTCTCGCTATGTTAAACCCATTTAACATAGCGAACAGTAAAAAGCAACGGAGATCTTGCTTTCTCCGTTGCTTTAAACCTGTCTCGCTATGTTAAATGGGTTTAGCATAGCGAGACAGCTTTAAAATAAGCAACGGAGATCCTCCGTTGCTTATTTTAAAGCTGTCTCGCTATGTTAAACCCATTTAACATAGCGAGACAGTGTTTTAAAAGTAGAGTTATACTAATGGAAAAAAGTCCGGGCGACCGGACCTTTTTCCATTAGTATAACTTGATTTACAATGTGCACGCTGGCCAATCAGCATGCACGTTTTGGGGGGGTTATGGTATAATAAATAGTTCTGAATGCTTGCAGTATACCAAAAGGATAGTTTATATACTAGCCTATGGAAAGACACGTCTGATAAAATAATTTAAAACTGTGTTTCTCTGTTATTGTCTCTTTTTAATGATAACAAAACTTAATATATCAGAACAATTTACTATAGGAAGTTTAAATCTTAAAAGGGAAGATTTTTCAGGTTCCTATTACGTTGTCGAAGTTTCACAACTTTGAACACCATATGGTCGAACCCATATGTTCGAAGTTATAAAACTTCAAAAACATTAAAAAAAAAACAAAAAAAACATTCAAAACACAACTCCAACAACCAACTCACAAAAGACAAAATGAAACACATTGGATCAGAACCAAAACCACCAGTTTATTAATTAACAGGGATCTGGTACCTCAGCAATTCACCTTCAAGGATCACAGTCAAATAATATTCTGCCATTTTTATATTCAAACAAACAGCAGGCAATCGATAATTGTGACAATTAGATAAAACAATTTAGTATTAAAGGCATAGTGTTACCAACCTTACAAACACAGATACATCACCAAGCTTTAATACCACAGTCTGGTACCAATATATATAAAGAATGCATATACATAAATACATTTTAATTAAATCCTTTGCTCATACAATATACAAAAAAGTTTTGTAAATAAATTCAAGCATTTATTTCATGATTAAGACCTAATGGAGATAACGTCTTATATTTAAAAATCAACTTTTTCTCCAATTTCAATAATTTAGCTATATAATCACCCCCCTCCCAGGTAATAAAGGTTTAGCAAGTACACAATAAAAAAGCCCAGAATCATTTGCATCATATGCATCATTAAAATGCTTAGCTACAGGACTTAAAGAGTTGCGAGTCTTCACATCCCTTATATGTTCAAAAATACGAACCTTAACACACCACTTTGTTTGACCCACATACCATTTAGGTCTGGGGCAATTACAACCTAAAATGTACACAACCCCAGTTGAATTACAGTTAAAGAAGTGCTTACAATCAAATGTTTTCCCATTAATAACATGGCCTGACAAATTCCTAACCCTCGGACACACACTACAATGACCACATGGAAACATTCAACACATAAAACCTGTATTAACTCTCGATTCAAAATTATAATTCAAAATCTCTTTCAAATTCTTTCCCCTACAAAAAGAAAAAGTAACAAACTTGGGAAAAAGATAACCAATATTTTCATCCACAGATATCAAATACCCAAATCTTTTCACAATATTAACTAAAATATGTGAAAAGGATGAAACCTAGTGCAAAATAAATCTTCTCACAACCTACCAGAGAATCCAACCTTTCTCCTAGGTTTCTACCCTTGTGTGCCTTTAGTGTAATGCCCTTAAGCACACATTGCTTGGCAACCTGAATTTGTTCCTCCCCATACCCTTTATTTTTCAACCTTATCTCAACTTTATTTAATTCAGATAACCTTAAGTTATCATCACTGGTTTGTTTGTGTTTTTCGGCATTTCCTGGTTAGGGGTCGCCACAGCGGAACTCTGGTCTGCTAGTGATTGGCAGTAGAGTTTTACATGCTGGCTTGCTGGACCTAACGCACAACCTTCAACGAAGGAACGCCCATTCACGCATGTCACCACACAGAAGACGCTCTAACTGAGAATTGAACGGGCAACGTCTAACTGTGAGGCGACAACACTACCGCAGCACCACCACCACAGACTAAAGAGTATCAAATATATAAGGGTAAATATAAATGTTCTATTATATGATAATCTACACTAGGATTGTAGCGAAAATATAAAACCTAGGAATATAGTAATAGTACAAGAAATAGCATGCAAACAGAGGAAAAGATCAGAATAAGTAAATATATATATATAGTTAAATAATATAAATATGTCTACAAGGGTATGAGGTTGGCATAGTGGGTTTGATTCTCACATGGGGTAATTGGCTGGGCTTGGAATGGCCCATGAGGGCAGTTAGGCTGGTACTAATTTATGAACTTATGATCCTATGAACAACTTTACACATATTAAAGAAAATAGAAGAAAATATAAAATCATCTGAACTATAAATCAATAAATATGAAAATAACAACTGACTTCCTCCCTATAGTAGACCAGGGAGATAAGTGAGGTACAGGGAAAGATGACTGTAGAGATATACAGTTTGGTCAACTTATAATAAAGATTCTAAGCACCTGTTTAACGTTTCTTATTCATAACTGACAGGCTTTTTTAAGGTGATGCATACTAATATGAGACACATTAATATGAATCAGAAGCATGAACTAAGCATTGATAGTCTTATGGAATGTTTGAGAGGTAGTTTGTTCATCTTTTTCAAAAAACAAGGAATACGTTATTGACACCCTATGATATGCCAGCTAGATCTGTGAATGATGGTGATCACACCAGTACCCACTGATATACCAGTTAGAGCTGTGAATGATTGTGATCATACCAGTAACTGAAATACTGATATACCAGTTAGGGTTGTGAATGATGATGATCACACCAGTACCCACCAATATACAGATATACTGGTTAGAGCTGTAAATGATGAAGGTCTCACCAGTACCCACTAAAATATTGATATACCATTTAGGGCTGTGAATGATGGGGATCATACCAGTACCCACTGATATACTGATACACCAGTTAGGGCTCTGCAAGATAGTATCATGATAATACTTGCTGATACAACTCGCACATTTGTACGTTTTATTAAAGTTTTTACAAGCTACAAGCATTTCTTGGTTTGCACTTGTACTGTGGTTTGTGGAATTAATATCAGACCTCGTTTACTGCAGGAGCTTGTCCTTTTGCTTGTTTAGACTGTTGTTCTTGTTTTGGACTGCCTGTAGGCACTTTGTGTAGCTTATATAATGACACAGAAAGCTACAGAGTCAAGGACAACAGTGATGAGTAGAAACTGTGTTCTCAGTGATATGTTGATAATTCAAAATAATCTGCTGTTACACTCTATGCAAATAACTGCCACTAAAACAGAGGACCAGGGAGCCGCTGCTCGGATGGTCTCTAAATTTGAAGAGCAAGTTCATGTGTTGGAAGGTAAGGTACAAAATTTCAAGAAGCTTCAATGACAGCGGCCAAGCTTTTTCGCTTATTTGGAGCTTGGTGTTGTACCTAGAGGACTTAAAATATTAAAGATGCCTTCCTATGCAAATAAATATCCAGAGCTACTTAAAATTTGGCAAGAGTTAAATTTAAATTAAGTGCGGATTATATGTTACTCATGAAACAATTTTTTTATGGGAATTGAAGCTACTCTACAAGATAAGATAGCCAGCTTGGAAAATGATATTTCATCAATGCCTAATTTTAAAGACTGTGTGCATGTTTATAATAGAATGCTGGCGAGAGTAGCTTCATTAGATCATAAATTAGAACTTACTAAAACGCGTAAGCTTCAAAGAGACTTGAATGATTTTAAACATGGTAACATAATTTCTTGGCAGAGAGATCAACAGAATTTTAAACATAAAGCACATTTAACGCATCGGTCAATGTATGCCCTTGATGAATTTCATGATCTTGTCCCTTTAAATAATAAATCTGCAGTCTTGAATCTGTCACGGAAGTGAAACTGTTGAATGAACTGAGCATGCTCAGTAGGGCAATGGACACAATACACAGCAAGCAGTTTCACAAGCAGTTTTACAAACTTTAAACAATGATAGAGTGCAGAAAAATGATTTTGTCAAGAGATCAAACAAGAAAAAGAGAAAGGGGAAAAGAAGAAGAAAAAATAAATGGAGGCCCACAAACAAGCAGCAGGTCAACCAGGTTGAACCTTTAAATGAAAAATGATATGGACATTGTGAATTTATCTGATTTGATTTTAACAAATGATGAATGTTCAGTATTAAAGATGGGACTTCAGTTTATTCCTGCTAACAGTTGAAGCTTTTAACTGATCTTAAACTTTTTACTTGTAGTTTAAATTTGAAGTTGACTTTTAAGAACAATAATTGTAGTGATGTCACAAAACTGAAAAAGTCAAGTATATTTATTCCAAATAGTTTTCCTGTAGTGATGGCTTTTGATAATGTATATGAGTAACAACTAGGCGCGTTGCATGAGAAAAATTATAAAAAGAAATGTTATAATTTAACTTTTGCTGAGCAAAAAGCATTGGAAAGTTTGCATTCAAATAATATTGTTATTAAACAAGCTGATAAAGGTGGGGCAGTAGTAATAATGAATAAATTAGAATATGAACAAGCAATGAAAGCTTTCTTAACTGATAATCAAACATTTGTAGAAGTTAATGTAAATGATGGGGAGATATTAATTTCTGAAGATAACATGCTGATATGAGATGCAGTTGTCTGAAGACATTGATATAGAGCTATTTAATTTTTGACTGTCCCTTGCCTACTTATACCAATTATATATATCTCCCCAAAATACAAAAAAAGTGCATGACATCCACCTATGAGACCTATAGTCTGAGGGAGGGGCTGGGTGACATAGCCAATATCTTTACATTTGCAGCATGTGTTAGAGAAACATCTTGTTAGTGAGAAAAGTTATATTAAAGATACTTCAGACATTTTAAGACAGTTGTATGACCGGTATGAGTGTAACACTGTGACCACCTTTATGTTAGTTACTATGGATATAAATTCTCTATTCACTGTAATTCCAAACGACTATGGTGTTGAATCAATATGTGACTTTTTAAGAAAAAGAACTAGCGTGTATTCTAGGGAGATAGAGAACATATGTCAGTTTTTGGAAATAATATTAAGTAGCAACATATGTATGTTTGATCAAATATACCTGCAGCGCATTGGTGTTGCTATGGGAACACCAGTTGTAAAGTCATATGCTAATAAAGATCTATGTCAGTGGGAAGAAAAATATGTTTTAGATGAAAAATCAAATTTTAAAAGTAAGGTTTTATTTTTTTAAATTTTGTGCATGATATTTTTTTGATTTGAGGAATTAATCAAAGTGAATTAGAGGCGCTTGTTAGTTATTTGAGTAATACAACCAACTTTCTGAAATTTAAGTTAAATTTTTTAGAGAAATACGTTTTCTGGGTGTGAAAATTATAAAAAGTCCAGAAGGCATAGAAACAACAATTTATAGAAAAACAGTGCAGGCTAATAGATATACGCATCAGTAAAGTATGCATGCCCCTCATATATTTAAAGGCACAGTAAACAGTCAGATGCTTAGGGTAAGTAGATTGAATACCAATGAAAACAGATGTCTAACAGATGAGAGAGCTTTCAAATGATTTTAAACTAAGAGGCTATGATAATACCATTCTCGAACAAACTATGTCTGATATAATGACTCTGAGAGATACGACAGCAAAACGTTATTTTAAACCCCAACAAATATCATCACAAATGGTTAATAGAATAGGTGATATGAGATATATTACTACATTTAATACAAGAACTCATGGAGTGAAAGCAGTAATAAAGAAAACTAGGGAATATTAGAAAGTATGCCTGAACTAAAGAAGTTCATTATGAATGAACCTAAGTTTGCATATAGAAATTGTATTAATCTTAAAATAAGACTTTGCTAAAAGGATGTTAGGTCACAAGTAAATAAAGAAAGAATAATAAGTAAAAAAAAAAAAAAAAAAAAAACGGAATATTTCCATGTTTTAACTGTGTGAGCTGTAGATGTATTTCTTCAAAGAGTACAGTTTTTGTAGATCCTAGCTCAGAGAAAGACTATAAGTTGATTTATTTGCTATATGTAATACAGTGAATATTGTCTATCTGGTGATCTGCATAAAACGTCCTGCATTCTATGTAGGTAAATGTAGTAGAAAACTAAAAGATCATATAATAGAACATTGCTCTGAGATTCGTAGAAATAATTTATCAAATGCATTAGCCAAACATATAGTTAAAGGGGTCTACTTTGTTTTGTTGAATCTCATTTCACTGAATTTCATTTCACCCCGGCCACATTGCTGAAAACTCAAATTACTGAAAACTCATTTCACTAAACTGCAGTTAATATATATAGGTTCATAGGTTCATACTAGGCTATCTGCCCTAGGGAATTTATAAGCCTAGCCAGAATGTGTTTGGCTTTCGCCACCCATTTTAAATTTTATTTTGCTATGCCCTTTTTTGAGGTTAGTATACTGTGCCTCTGTCTAACAGTGACACAGAAGTGATACCCGGGGTAAACCTACGATCTCCCATCCACTCATCAAGATTCCTCTTGAAGAGAGTCAATGAGGGACTCTGCCTAACCTGGACTGGGATTTTATTCCAGAGTGAAGGGAGCCTCTGGGTTATGAATCTGTCCCTCCAGCATGTCCTATTTATTTCAGTGTTGAGGTTCAAGTCTCTCGAGCATGAAGCTCGATGAGATTTGGATTTTCTGAGGTGCAGCATGTCCATTAATTCCGGGTTGGACATGGCTTTATATGTCAGGCACAGATCGCCTCTAAACAGGCAGTATGCCACTGAGTAGAGCTGGAGTTTCTTTAACCGGGCAGCATATGGCATCTGTTTGAGCCCTTTGATCCTCTTGGTGAGGTACTTTTGGGGTCTTTCCAGTTGCTGCAGGTGTCTGGTAAGGTACATCCCAAAAGGGGCATTGTACTCAATTATGGGCCTGATGAGGGATGAGTAAAGAGGCATGATGACCTCCCCTTATCTAGATGTGAATCCCTTCATGATTAGGTGGGCTATATAAAATGTTTTTCTAACCACTTTGGCCACGTGGTTGTCAAATGAGAGATTGCTATCAACTTGGGTCCCCAGGTCCCTAATTACTTCTTCTGTACTTAATGGATTACCGCCTATGTGGTAATTTGTGGGCACTTTGTTTTTGCCAAAGGGGATGACTATACACTTTTTGGAATTTAGCTTGAGGCCATGGCTCTGGCACCAGTTGTCTGTTTCTATGAGGCCCTTTTGGAGGATGCTTGTGTTGGCTGGAGAGCCGATTATGGCGCCCAGTTTGCAGTCATCTGCGAACTTGGTCAGCCATAGTCCTTCCGTGTTGGCCTGTACCTCCAAAAAATATATACCGAACAAGAGAGGTCCCAGGACTGAGCCTTGTGGGACACCACTTGTAACTGGTTTGGAGTCTGACATGGCTCCAGCAATTCTAACCATGTGGGTTCTGTCCTTGAGCCAGGTTGCAATCCATCTAGTGACACAGGGGTTTATATTTAAGCTGGTGAGCTTATCTATAATGCCTGAGTGGGGTATTGTATCGAAGGCTTTTGCGAGGTCCAGGTAGGCTGTGTGGACCACCTTCCCCTCGTCAATGGCCTTGGTGACTGTTTCAAAGAAATCAACCAGGTTTAAGAGGCAGGATCTGCCCTTAAGAAAGCTGAACTGGGTAGGATCCAGTGTCTGTAGGTCCCCAATATCTTTATTTATGAGGTCCATGATGATCCTTTCCATAGCTTTGCAGACCAAGCTAGACAGGCTTATGGGGCAATAGTTTCCAGGATCCGTTGAGGCACCACCTTTATGGAGAGGGACCACTGTTGCTGTACGCCACTCTTTGGGCACATATCCTGTAGTAAGGCTGAGATTGAACAGTAGTTTTATGTTTGGGTTTAGCTCTTCTTGGAGTTCATGTAGGCAGCCCGGGACACCGTCTGGTCCCACTGATGCTGTGTTTTTGCTTTGGAGGCGGCTCTTACCTGAACATCTGAGATGTCAGGGGCAGCACTCTGCTGGGATAGATATTTGCCCTTTTGGTGGGGAGGGAGTTTGCACTGAACCTGTCAGCTAGGATGTTGGCAATGTCTGTGGGTTCAGTGTATTTTTGTCATTTTGGACTAATTCTGAGCATATCTGGGAATTACCACCCAGGTTCCTAACATAAATAAAGAAAGCCTTGTGATTATCCTTAGTGTCCTGTGCAATTTTCTCTCAAAGCTGGCCTTAGACAATTTTATGAGTGCCCGTAGTTTTTGCTAATACTGATCAGTGATGCCTTCCCTTTTTGGGATTTTGCTCTATCATTTAGTAGCTTCCTCCTTCTATTGTATAGTTTGTTTATGGCTGGGGTCCACCAGACAGGACGTCTGCCTTTGGAGGATTGGGTCTTGGATTTATTTGGGATCGCATGATCCATGCATTCCTGAAGGTGTTCATAGAATGCGTTTATAAAGGATTCTGCGGTCTGGGCTGTATTTTCCACAGGCCCGGGGGCTTTGAAGGATTCAACCTCGGTTTTGAGGAGTGTGAAATTTGCTTTAGAGAAGTTTTTCACTGTGATTTTCTGGGCAGGGTATGGGGTCGGGATGTGAATATCCAGTGAGATTAGTTTATGGTCTGATCTTACCAGTGAGGGATATACTTCTGGTCTGGAGCATAGAGTCCCCATGTTGGTGATGATCAGGTCCAGTATGTTTTCCCCTCTTGTGGGAGTGGTAACAAGTTGTTCCATGGCATTTGAGTTTATAAATTCTAGGAACCTTTGGGCTAGGGTGTTGGAGCTAGAGTAATGCTCCCAGTCTATGTTTGGGTAGTTGAAGTCGCCCAGTATAATGGTGTTTGGAGAGACCTTCATAATTTCCAGTGTTCTCAGAAAGGCCGAGTGGGGTTTCTGGGTTTGGGAGGGTGGTCTGTAGCAGGCTATAAACTGGAAGGCAGTTTTACCCACTGTTAGTTGCACATGGATAGTCTCTGATGCTTCGTGCTTTGCCACCAACCTGGAGGTGTGGGTATCTTTGATGAATATTGATACTCCCCCTCCTTTTGTGGTTTGGTCCAAGTTTTGGGGCCGAAAAGCATGGTATGAGGTATAACCTGGTAGTGCTGGGGTGCTCTTGGGAGCCCTGAACCAGGTTTCTGTTACTGCACAGATATTGATGTTCTCCATGCTAAGGAGAGTTTCGAGTGCATGCATCTTGAGGTTTAGACTTCTGGCATTGAGTAGCATTACTCTTAGTTTCTTATCCCTTGTGATACCTATGGAGGTGGGTTTGTCTTTTGAGCCTTGCCTAAAAAAGGCACTATGGGGGTAGCAAGAGCCTTTGCCAATATCCAAAAGCCCAGGGGTGACAGGTGCAAGCCGTCCCTAGCGAAGCATCGTGGCTTGTCGAGCATATCATCCCAAGCTGACAGGCATTGGATCCCCTTTGAATGACACCATTACTTAAGCCAATTGTTGAAATTGATCATCTTGTCTTCATATTGTGGCATCATTCTTTTTGAGGGTAAGATGTTACTCAAGGTCAGGGTCATACCAGCCTGGGCTACATGCTCAGAGAGCTCCTTTATGTCTCTTTTCATGTAGTCCAGGGAGGTACGTCTCAGGTCATTCACACCAGCATAGACAATGACTGAGTCATATTTGTACTTGCCTTGGAGTGACCTGAGTGCTTGTGTTATGTGGCAGATCCTAGCGCCCGACAGGCTGCTCACCATGACCCTCTCCTTGTTCAGCCTGGTGAGCGGAACGTCAGTGTGCCTGACGATAGAGTCACCTATTACAAGTGTATCAGGTGTGTTGTTTAGTCTTAAGGGCTGTGACTGTTTGGCACACTAGCTTTGTGATATATGTGTTGCACGTGTTTTGTTTTGGGGTAGTGGTTGCTTGGGTGTCTGCTTTGGAGGTCTCTGCTGCTTAGGCAGATCTTTATTTAGTGCCTCCGAGTATGTTTTTGTGTGATTATGTGTTTGGTTTGCTGTCGTGGTAGGTCTATGTGAGACTGGAATTGTAGTGAGTGTGGTTTCCTTCTCCTCCTGACTGGTTATGCCAGTACTGAGTTGAGAGAGCTTAGCCTCCAGTTTGGCTATATGGTTGCATCTCTCACATGTGTTGGAATTTGTTGGGAGAAGGAGATGTGTACATGAGGCAGTTGTAACATTGCCTCAAGATTCCCAGATTCACCAGCTGGACCGGAGAGGAGATTGACAACTGACCTTTGGACATGCTAGAATAATATTGGGAATTCCTTAATAATTGAAAACAAGGGCCAGTGGGGAGTGAGGGTGTAGTGCTTTTAATTTTTAGTGCTGACTTATATAATTGCTTTAGCGCGCAAGTGCCAGGTAACTTAAGTGCAGTGTGTTACAGGTAACTTAAATGTAAAAACGACAAACAGTAACATTCTTTCAAGTGAAACAAGGAAATAAGTACAGTAAGCAATGCAGATATCACTAGTGATCCACAGAAGCGCTGAGAAGCCGCGTATTGGGTGGAATTAGCGTTCCAGGGAAATAACAAGCAAACAAATAACAAGCATATAAACAAAGCTAGATTCAGCAGGCCTGGATCTAGTCTATGCTACAGGTGGCACTGTGTAGAGTACTGTAAGGCAAGTAAAACATATATGCCCTTCCACTGTAGTGCGATCCTGGAGTTACTATATATATATATATATATATATATATATATATATGTATGTGTATGTATATATATATATATATATATATATATATATATATATATATATATATATATATCATTAGGGGGTGTGTGGGGGGTGTTGGAGGCATAGCCCCCCAATTATTTTGAGCACATATTGTCTTCCGGAGAGAGTTAGTCATTGGTGTTGTAACTATGCATGTTTAAAATGTATTGTTTTAAAGTTTTTGTTTTAATACAATATAAAACAAACAAGGTGGGGGCTACGCCCCCCACACCTCCCAATGTGGTGAGATGTGCCCCCCACACCCCTCGTAACTATATATACTAACTCCAGGATCACACTACAGTGGGAAAAAAGCCATATACCTTTTACTTCCCTTACAGTATTCTACACAGTGCCATATATACTAAGTTAACTTCAGTGAAATGAGATTCAGTGAAATGAATTTTCAGTAATTTGTGTTTTCAGTGATGTGGTCAGGGTGAAATGAAATTCAGTGAAATGAGATTCAGCGAAACAAAGTAGACCCAGTTAAAGATCGCCATGAACATAGCTTTGTGTTCAGAGTGATTGATATAATTTATAAGAATGTAAGACAGGGTGACTTAAATAAATTCTTGGAACTGAGAGAGTATGCATGGATAATAAGACTTCTGGCTGACAGTCAGCTAGGACTAAACCCAGCTGTTAGTATTAAGCCAGTATTGGTTAAGAAGGAAATGCAATTAAAGAGATGAAGGTATTGTTTACATTTATTTTGTGCATATACGTTCACATGTGTCTATATACTTATAGATGTTGCATAGATAATTTGTATGTTTTTAGGAAGTTATACAATTGTTATATGATGAAGGAGTTTGAATTTGTTCAGATTTTATTGGCTATGAATGTCACGTGATCACTGTCTTTTGATATAAAACAACTGTTAGAACACATATATTTTTTTGCGCTAAAGAAGGGTTGTACCTGAAAGCTGTATGCAGTGCACATTTGTAGGTTTTATTAAAGTTTTTACAAGCTACAAGCATTTCTTGGTTTGAACTTAGTGCTATAATACTCCCTGATATACCAAATAGGTCTGAAAATGATGGGAATCCCATCAGTACCAAATGATATACTAATATACCAGTCAGGGCTGAGAATGATAGCACCACACCAATAATCTATCAGTCAGGACTGAGAATGGTGTCTCCTGAACCATGTGACACATTGGCTCGCCGCATTTGAGAGGGATCCACATCACTACCCGATGAAATTAAAGTAGTTATGTGAGTGAGTGATACTATAACCCTGCCCTCTAGATTACTGCAGGGACTGCAGACTATGTGACATACACACACTCAATGATCTACATAGAAAAGGCTGTGAGTGATGGGGCCACACAGATGTACCTTACTAACTGAATTCTATATTTTGTTTGCAGAGCTGTAGCTGAGTCAACTGCCTTAGTGCCTTGTGCAAAACCCCCAAACCAAGTTGAGGACTGAAACAAAAAAGAAAAGGAACTTCTTCAACCAATATTTTGGGCCCTCAAAAATACATCTTCAACCAAGGCTGACAAAAGATTAAACATCACAACATCTAGAACCAAAGACGTATTTGCACACACATAATATTTCTTTTTCTACGTATACAGCATATAAATAAGCTGTTACTATTAAAGAGAGTGGCTAATACCACTTTGCTTTAAGCAGATGTCAGTGTGTATTCATAGCTGCCTTACCAGCACTCAGTGACCTTCTGACCACGGCTGTGAGTCAGATGCTTTGCTAGCACCCACTGATGCACTGAAAGGGCCTGGCCAACACACCATGACCTACTCGGCAGGACTTTTGTGGGTGCCATAACAGTAACTACCAAAATAATGAGTATGGCTGTGAGTATGGAAGCACCTAATGTGTAGGGCTGTGGCTGCAAGTAATGGAACCAAACAGTACCTACTGACCTAATGTGCAGGGCTGTGAATGGTGAAATCACAAGAACCTCTACTAAAATGCAAAGCAGGGTTGTGAAGGATGGAACCACACAACTCCACTAATATACTGCTTAGAGCTGTAAATGACAGAGATGACCCCAGTACCCAGTGACCAACTCTTATGCCTATGAGGAATAGAACTCTGTTAGTGTCACTAGAACTCTAAGTAGTGGTATGAATAATGGTACCACTATCCTCTGAGAATACTGAGAACAGGGTGTTTGTGATGAGACCTCACCACTATCCAATGAAATATTTAACAAAGCTGCGTATCTAATGGGGGTATCAGAGTGGATATTTGAATCACGGGAACCACACCATCACCCACAGAACTAGTGAGTAGACCTATGACTCATGGTGAACACAAGAGCAACCCCTAACAACTTAAGCATGACTGTAATTTCTGGGGACCACACTAACACCCACAGATGTACCATTTTTAGAGTCTACAAATTAGTCAGATACAGTGTCCAATAAATTCTGTTTCAGTAGTTGTAAAGCAGCCAAGAAAATATAAACCAAACCCATGTAAACAAAAATTAGTAAAAGAAATAGCTCTGACTAAGCCAAATGGCTATAACTTAACTCCATCTTTACAACCAAGGAAGATAATAAGACACATACCAACCCTGCAAGTGTCAGTCCCTTAAATATAATCAAAGGAATAGCAGAAAAATCTGTAAATGGCAAACACTAACTATAGACAAAGACCAGCAAACTTATAACATATGTAGCACCAAGAAAACAGAGGGTACCCACTAATATGCTTACAGTACTGTGAGTTTATGAAGCCTCACTGTACCCACTGATACTTTGACTGGGCTGTGAATGGTGAGGGTCTCACTAAAGTCATTGTTATATTAACAAATGTAAAATAAATAAATAAAAAATAAATTAAGACCCATGAGTGATGGTATCACATATTACCCGCTGATATTTTCAGCAAGGTTACAAATGAAATATTTACACTGTACCCACTGATATCCTGAGTAGAGCTTTGAGTGACAAACTCCTAAGCATAATTAACATTTCTGGTGCTTTGGCATCAAGCTTTTCATGATGAGAGGGGGCGGCACCTTATTTGTGTCAATAAATCGTTTTAGTCCAGTTCTATTTATGTTTTGTATGAGCATTACTCTTACTAAAAAATGGTCGTCTCTTATGGACACCATGTCCAACTGACCAAGGCAATGAGTGAGAAAGCAGAGCAGCACAGTTAACATAATGAGCAGGGCAGAAGGTTCTTGTGCAAATGCCAGTACAGCATGACCTACTGAACAGCAGTGTCAGGGACTGAGATGTTAGCCGTGGTGACTGACACCCTATGGTTGACTAAACTGTAGTGTCAGGAACTGAGATGTTATCAGTGGTGACTGACACCCTGTGGTTTAGTGAACAGCAGTGTCAGGGACTGAGATGTTAGCCGTGGTGACTGATACCCTATGGTCGACTAAACAGTAGTGTGAGGAACTGAGATGTTATCAGTGGTGACTGACACCCTGTGGTTTAGTGAAGAGCAGTGAAAGGGACTGAGATGTTAGCAGTGGTGACTGCTACTCTGTGGTTTAGTGAACACCAGGGTCAGCGACTGAGATTTTAGCAGTGGTGACTGCCACCCTGTGGTTTAGTGAACTGCAGTGTAAGGGATTGAGATGTTAGCAGTGGTGACAGACACCCTGTGGTTTAGTGAACAGCAGTGTCAGGGACGGAGATGTTAGCCATGGTGACTGACACCCTACGGTTGACTAAACAGTAGTGTCAGGAACTGAGATGTTGTCAGTGGTGACTGACACCCTGTGGTTTAGTGAAGAGCAGTGTCAGGGACTGAGATGTTAGCCGTTGTGACTGACACCCTATGGTTGACTAAACAGTAGTGTCAGGAACTGAGATGTTATCAGTGGCGACTGACACCCTGTGGTTTAGTGAACAGCAGGGTCAGGGACTGAGATGTTAGCCGTGGTGACTGATACCCTATGGTTGACTAAACAGTAGTGTCAGGAACTGAGATGTTATCAGTGGTGACTGACACCCTGTGGTTTAGTGAAGTGCAGTGAAAGGAACTGAGATGTTAGCAGTGGTGACTGCTACTCCGTGGTTTAGTAAACACCAAGGTCAGCGACTGAGATGTTAGCAGTGGTGACTGCCACCCTGTGGTTTAGTGAACAGCAGTGTAAGGGATTGAGATGTTAGCAGTGGTGACAGACACCCTGTGGTTTAGTGAACAGCAGGGTCAGGGACGGAGATGTTAGCCGTGGTGACTGACACCCTACGGTTGACTAAACAGTAGTGTCAGGAACTGAGATGTTGTCAGTGGTGACTGACACCCTGTGGTTTAGTGAAGAGCAGTGTCAGGGATGGAGATGTTAGCCGTGGTGACTGACACCCTACGGTTGACTAAACAGTAGTGTCAGGAACTGAGATGTTGTCAGTGGTGACTGACACCCTGTGGTTTAGTGAAGAGCAGTGAAAGGAACTGAGATGTTAGCAGTGGTGACTGCTACTCTGTGGTTTAGTGAACACCAGGGTCAGCGACTGAGATGTTAGCAGTGGTGACTGCCACCCTGTGGTTTAGTGAACAGCAGTGTAAGGGATTGAGATGTTAGCAGTGGTGACAGACACCCTGTGGTTTAGTGAAGAGCAGTGTCAGGGACTGAGATGTTAGCCATGGTGACAGACACCCTGTGGTTTAGTGAACACCAGGGTCAGTGACTGAGATTTTAGCAGTGGTGATTGACACCCTGTGGTTTACGTTTACTTTATGAAATGAGCTTCACTTTCTTTCTTGACCTCACTCTACTCCTTATCCTCCACCCACATTTAGTCTTACAGTAATTAACATATCATTTGAGGCTAGAAAAATCATCTGACTTACCATCAAATAGATATCATCTTTCCAAAAAGCACATTCTTCACATTCTGAAACAAATAAGGATAATTTTGTTTAATTTCGCAATTACAGACATTCACTCACTAACTTTTGGAGCAAAATGAGTCCACTTCAGTACCTCCTGACCTGTGGAAAAGGGGTATGAGTTATGGAAGCTTGCTAACTCCCAGAGGTATAATGAGTAGGACCATGATGGATGCTGCAGAAGAACTTACTGGGCACAGCTGTACACAGTAGGAACATTTGGAATGTCACTGGCCCACTTGGTAGTCTACTGTGTGGTGAGTGAGGTGTGACAGACTTCACTAAAATAGTGTCCAGGGATGTGACTAATGCATCATACCAATACTCACTGATGTACATTTCACAGCTGTGAATTATGGGATCACACCAGTATGCACTGATATACTAATTAGTGCTGTGAATCATGGGACCACACCAATACTCAATAATAAGGTGGTCAGAGCTGTGAATGATGGGGTCACAAAAGCACCCATTAATATATCAGTCTGGCCTGTGAATGGTGGGACCACATCAGTATCCAATGATATGTTGGTCAGAGCTGTGAATGATGAGGTCACAGCTGTACCCACTGATATACCAAGTGGCTGTATGATAGGAAGGTATGGATACACTATGGAGAAATTCCTCTGAATTGTGGTTCATTTTTGACATGATACTGCCTGCAACAAAGCCGAGATCACTGTTATTTAACAGAATTCTTGGAGTTCTTTCAGCAACGATACTCAAATATGTTTGATCTAAAGATGATAGGTGTTGAGGGTAATTTGTACTATACAGGGAGTCATATATCAGAATTTCATCAAAGAACTTGATGTTTAGTCTGTGAAGACTTTCTCTGTTTAAAGCAACAGAAATGGGAAATAATGCAGTTAGATAATACTAATAATATCAGCTCAATGGCATTGCTCTGGTGATTTACAAGTAGGAGATATCACTGCAATTCATTGCATAACAAATAATTATATCAGTATTTATCAATATATATGTTACATGAAGGACAGCTAATATAGTTGCTCACAATATAAAACTGTGGTAAGATGCCATCTTAGCTAGATTACATGGGTTCCATTTCATTGAGTAGTTACTCTTAGGAACTTGTATCAGGTCCTATACTATTTAACATTCTCTCACTACCACTACTACCACCAGCAAATGGTGTAAAACAGTTAAATAAATCTGCAAGAGATTGCAAAAGCAATTTGTAAAGAAAATGTAAAATATATACAAACCCCGGGATTCATGAAGCTTGCGCCAGGCGCAGGCATAGCGTAGGCGGAATAACACCAAATATGGCCGTCGAGCGATTCGGGTACAATCCAATACCACGTGCACTACCGGTGTATGCCAGAACTGCTTAGCCCTCAGCATAGGTATGCTAATCACCCCATGCGCAGTGTCTCACCATGCAAATGAAGGCAGATAGTGATTCATGAAGTGGTGCAGGTGTAGCGTAAGCCCACAGAAATGTAAACCAAAAAACACGGTTTACATTTTCCCAAACAGAACATCGGAGTTATGGAAGTGGACCAGACTCATGTATTACAAAGTTAACATATGCCAATGGCGAAAGACACAGCCAGTGGCATAAGAAAAGATGCACAACACCTAAAAAACAACATTTAATGGCATGTCCACAGTAAAGCACAGTACAACTGCAGGGCATGTGTGAGCAAACCGGAACATAAAGAAATTATATAAAAATGTCATGAAATCGCAATGTAATACAAATCAGGTTTACACCATAATACACAATGGTAGGCATGGAACATCACAACCAAGGTGCAAGGGTTGCTAAGGACCTGTGACAGTGTTCGGCGCTGTAACTATGAATTAGTAGTCAATGCCATGCAAATGAGGCAGATAATACTGAATCGCAAATGTCCCGCCGGATGAAGGTTGTACCATACGGCACAGCACTATAACACTGAGGAGTGGCTCAGAGGAGATAGATGACAGCAGCAAAGGGGTGTGCTACTGTAGCAGTAAGCACATTGGAGCAATGCAAATCTGGCCTGGCCATTGCTAAACAAAGCTGCAGGACAGGGGTGGGGAGGAAGGTATAGAATCATTTAGCTGAGAGCACACATGGTGCCCAAAAGCACATGTGTACGGGGATGAAAACATGCCCGAAACCCAGTAAGCAGAAGCATGTGCTGTGAACAATAGCAAAAAACAGGAAGGTCAGGGGAAGAAAAGAAGGAAATGCCGAAGTAGGGTAATTGGAGTACTAATGAGCAATTAACACCAATCAACTCACGGTGGCCAATCGACGGCAGCTGACAAGTCTGCTTGCAGAAACCTGCAAAACAGGATAGGGGAGGCATTGGAATGCAAAGAAAGGAGGGGAGGCATTGGATTGCAAAGATAGGAGATCTGTCATAGCAGAGCAAAGCAAACTGACAGTAGACCAGCAATAGCACACATTACGCAAGATACGCCAGGTCTAGGAAAGTACAAATGAAAGCAGGCTGCAGGATGCCTGCCAGAAAATGGTAGGTGGAACGTGCAGAAATGTAAAGGGAATGTCAAGAGGTAATCCACATCAGCCATATGTAAATAAACACCAAAGGCACCACAATAGTAGTTCCGGTAGTAAAACACATAAGATACCCTGTAGCTACGATCGTACATACACACCCTATGACATCATCGGTGTTCACAGCACAATAGGATAAAGTGTGAAAGCACCCTACACACACCTGTGTATTCCCAAACACTGCACCATAGGTGTAAACACACAGGGAACTTTTAAAATGTACATGTTGGGAGCTGCCATAGCTGTGATTCATCAGCATGTGTTAGAGACTGTTCGGTGTTGTGGAGGATGATGCCGACAACCGCCGCAAGCCCCGGAGGAGGAGAAGAGTGTTCAGACCAAGGGTAACCTACCAGGGGCTACATGATCTGGAGATAGTAGATTGTTACAGGGTGGACAGGGACATCCTACAGCAAATAGTAGAGCTGTGCCGGCCACACCTGAGAACCAGAAATAACAGAGGGGAACCCATCCTAGTGGACACGAAGGTATGTGTAAGCTTGCGAATACTATCCACAGGTACCTTTCAAAGGCCAACTGGAGATATAATGGGGATCTCACAGGCATCAGCATCCAGGGTACTGCAACAGTTCCTGGATGCCATGTTACCACATGCCAGTGAGCATATATACTTCCCCCAAACAGAGAAGGAGTTGGCCAGCAATATGCATCACTTCCACCATGTGGCACACTACCCGGAGGTACTGGGTGCAATAGAACACGCACATACAAATCAAGTCACCACCCGGTGAGCATGGTAGGCGCTACATAAACCACAAGGGATTCCACTCCATCAACTGCCAGGTCGTGTGCAATGCCCAGGGCATTGTCATGGATGTGTGTGCTGGCAGCCCTGGAAGCTACCATGACTCCCATATCTGGCATGCCTCACAGCTGTATCAGGTATTTGTCAGGGGGGACATCCCACATGGCCACCTTGTCAGGGATGCTGGCTATGCACTGGAGCCGTGGATGATGACTCCCATCAGAAATGCACACACACCCATGCAAGAACGCCATAATGAGGCACACGCAAAAACCAGAATTATCATAGACCGTGTGTTTGGGATGCTGAAATCACGGTTCTGGTGCTTGGACACATCTGGTGGAGCCTTGCAGTACTCTCCAGGCATGTGTGCCCACATCGTCATAGTATGTGCCATGCTACATAATATGATCCTGCGGAAACAGCTGCAGCAGGGACAAAATGGTGAAGGCCCTCATAGCCCACCACAATTGCCAAGGCCATCACAGGCACAGAGGGATTCAGACCATGAACACACTGTGCCTGCCCCAGTAGGCAGACGGAGGCATGTCCAATATGCCTATACCTTGGCAAAGAGGGAACGTATAGCACATACTCTGACAGTGGAGGCCCCTATGGACTGACACACCACTCCACCTGCACACACAGTAAAATGGATGGCACACAAACACGACCACCTGTAAATTGCAATGTATAGGAGGCCCACTGTGTGAATCCTACATAGGCAGCCCTCAAACACTGTACACACAACAGCTATTGGAACATGGAATGTCAACACCTGAACAGTACATGCGCCTATCAGCATATGGTGGTGCTGTGTGTATAGATTCCCAGGTATATCGGTAGGTACACGGCCAATTCTCAGAGGCCATACACCAAATGGGGCAAACAGTGTCTGCTATCGCCACAACATCGAGTAACCAACTGTCGCTTAGTGGAGCAGAGGCAATTGTGGGAGCACATGTGTGTAAGTACTGTTCTGCACACAGTCAGCACGGAGTCCCTGCTGTGTTAATGAGGGGCTCCACATAATATAATCATGGATGTTGTGTCAAGGCATGGGGTGTACCCATGACAGGTATCCGTCACCCCAGCATGCTCCACCTACGGTCGTTTGAAGGTATAGCACAGTATCGTGTGTGGCTCACTGTGATATACATACCCAATGCCGGAGACATCCAGTAAGCATCACATGGACATACCATTAACTGGACTCAGCAAAATGTAAACTAACTGAGTTACCCATGCGAGTGCAGTATGGAGTAACAGCTGTAGTATACTCCACGTACAAAACATAACACGTGTACAAATCCCAGATGGCCATGTGTTAAATGCAGTGACCATCATGCATGTTCCCGGTCCCACATCCTGCAAGGGATGTAACGTAATCCCGAAGACACGAGTAATGCATGTCGGATGCAGGTCATCAGATCATATGTGTAGTACACGTTAGTGGGAATATGCATTGCCCACTGCTGGTAAGCGACGTTTAAATATGACTATATGGATATGCGTGAAACAGGGATAAGCTTCTCCGAATATCACGCAGATCACGGTCAATGATGCCCAGAACAGGTGAAACCAGCATTAATCACCCCTGTACTAATAGTGCCTGCTCTGAAGGGTAAAACGACCACTTCCAGGAGTAGAACACGCAATCATGTATAGAATCACCTAACACTATTGCTAGCCAAGATGTACCTATGGTAGGGTTGCCACCTCTTCAAATGACCAATGTGGGACATATGTCAGATGTCTGCAGGCCGACACATACAACCGGCCAGTACAAAATTGAGAACTTCACTGTTTTGCCTAGATAAAAGCTCATCCTTGTAATGTTTACTTGCTTATTCTGTTTCTAGAACATATAGGTGGTTCAGATACAGAATAACTGCTTCATGCAACTATTACATAAACTATAGGAAATAAGTATGTTCCAAAATCTCAGGACATTTGCCATGTTTACAAATATTATGCAGGACACAACTTCCCAAAGAGGGACTGTCCCTCGCAGAGTGGGACAGCTGATAACCCTAACCTACGGCAGGTGTGTAATGTGACAGGTACAGACACAAACGTGCGGAGTCCAGGAAACAGTATACACCAACAAGTACACAATGAAAGCTATAGCTTGCCTGTCACGTTCCCCATCAGATATATATATATATATATATATATATATATATATATATATATATATATATGTACACATATATACATATATATAATACAGATAGAAAGGGCGATAGAGTGATATATGTTGATATATACGGATTCAGCGATATATGCAAATATATATAGATAGGTCAACGACATTCATAACACCTCGGAGGTACAAATAAATAGGATACCGCCAACTATGGAATGTGTAACATACCGACGTGTAACCACGAGGCTGAAAGACCAAAAGAACACAGTACCGGAACAGTACAACCGCGAGTTATAGTATGATGATATGAAGGGACATTTAGTTACCGCTGCCGGTGTTGCGGTCCACGTAGGTACTGTGTTCAACTGTGTTTGTGAGTGCCGTAGTCTGTGTATGTGTGTGTTGAGGGTGCTGTGTGCGTCCCCGTGTGACTGTAATGTGTGTGTGTGTGTCCGCATCTTGTGTCTGTTAGTGCCAACTCGGAGGTAGATCATTATGGTAGGTGTGGGTATAACTAGCCGTAGGCATATGGTTACCACCTGTCCCACATTAGGAGGGACAGCCCCTCCCTGGGCAGGTGTGTCCTGACATAAATCATTACAAAGGGCAAATGTCCGGGATTGTAGGACATTAATATGTCCCATATATAATGTAATAGTTGCATTAAATAGTTATGCCTGTATGTAAGAAACGTCAATGTTACATACAATATGATAAGTAGCCAAAGTCCCACAATAGGTATGTATTGAGGATAAAAGTATGTGCTAACCTGTGTACTGACCGTGGCTATGTGTTGGCCTGTAAACACCGCTGTGCGTCCCGCAAGTGTCCAACAATGGCCATATGAAAAGGTGGCAACCCATGGCAAAGAGGTTTTGTTACCAACACAACCGCAATGACTGCAAATATCTGGGACAGAAATACACAGGATAGCTGTCATTTAGGCATATCCCTATACATATCGCTGCAATTCCGGAGGTATGGAAGTAGCAACCTCACCTGCATACTATATAGAAACCAGTTAACAATGGCCCAATGTACAATCCCGTAACATAAGTCTACTAATTGATAGCTCTTTAATTAGGGATGGGGCCCACACACATATATCTGGAATATGTAGAAATGCAAGCCCCACAAACCTGTATATGCTACGTACACCCACCGACATCCCCCACACTAGAAACCATAGCAATACAGACTGTAATAACAGCACAAATATCCAGTCAGTCAATTACATCTGCAGAACCGTCAACATACCTTGTGAGAGACACAATTAAAGGCGCCATGGAAAATTGCAGCCATTATATAATGGAACAAATGGCAATGTTACATGTTTTGTTTGCAATAGTCCGTTATCAGACATTGGGATGACAAGTACACCCACATGTTGAACCACATACTGTAGCAGTCACACACAAACCACGGGGGACATGAATCCATTGTATAATTGTCTCTATGCATAGCAGTTGCAATTACACATAACAAAACACAATACAGGCCGTCTCCCTGAAGGTAGGGCAAATGGGCAACGCCCAAGTGGAGAGTGCAATTATACCCCACTGTTGCCGCGTAATTGGCAAATGGAGTAGCTGCACAGCTGATATGCAAGTAATTAGTCACTCAGGAACACCAATAGGCGGGAGGAAACCATATGTTACAGGTATTGACATATATAAGGATGACTTGCCAGACATTCAAACCGTATGCTCATACAAAATGCCTGTTTAAGCAGTGAGAGAGAGATAGAGACGAAAGTCCGTAACGATAACAAAGTATGTAGAACACTCGGTATGTACGTTTATGTATAGCATGTTTTTTATTAATTATTTACTGTATGTATAGCCTGGTTTGCATTAATTAAAAGTGTCCGCATTGCATAAAGTGGGAAAAGGTATTTATGTAGTGATGTCTTGCTGAGCATACTAATGCATATAGAAACTGTGTGTCCAGCATTGGGCTACAAGGTACACATCACAGACACCACAAGGGATGCTACATGAGGGCTTTAAACAGAACAATTCGATACAACCCGCCATCAGTGGTAGGGTATGCCCAACAAGTACGTGCCATAGCAGGGGATAGTATATGTTAATATACTGTCACAGTAGGCATGTGTATGGGCATATAATGACAATGACATGTCTAAAGTGGTCCCGCTGTGCAAGTATGCTTTGCATTATGGGATACTATGTGAAATATGTGTAATGTATAGTATTGTAGGTAGATATGTCAGATATTCTACACAGCATAACAGGCATATCATGCATACCAAAGGTATCGTCTATTGGCATGTACAATAACAGGATACATATGGCTTGTAGGCACGGGACATTGCAATAGCATGATAGCTAATCTAAATGGAAGGGCTACCAAGTAACCATGCACAAAGGACATGTAATAGCTTCACAGGTTCATAGTGGGGTACTATGCAGTCTGGCAAGTCCATGTGTAAGCACAACTATAGTGTTCACACCAGTGGCACCTCTCTAGGGTAGTGTCCTGTGAACAGCAGAGCCATGTGTTACCTGCACCTCTGCACAGTACAGCCACTGCAGTGATCCCTGGCATACATGTGTCTCCCAACCACCAAGGGAGGTATCACATGAACAATGCTACTGAGTGTCCCTGCGTGATGTACATAGGACTCATGTTCCAAAGGATGGTGAGTGTCCGGTTTGGGAATGTAACCCTCAGGCACATCCCACTCATTGTTGTGTGTGTGCACATATCCATGAGCATGTTGCTCATAGTGGCTTTTGCTTATGTTGCGTATGTGGAGTATATCCATTAATATTGTTGTGGACATGGGCTCTGTCTGTTCAGCAGAGGTCACCCCTGAGTATGTAGTATGCAAATGTGTACAGACATGGTGTCCGTAGTTCAGCCGCATACTTAAACTGTCGGAGCTCAATAAACGTCATGGCATGTTAATGGTGTGGTATGTAAAGCTGTAGTTGTTGTGTAAGGTACACCCTAAATGGGGTGGTGTACCCTTGAATGTGTGTAGAAGTCTTGAGTTTAGAGGTACAATGGGTGCCTATGTACCAGCTACACACCCAGTACAGATAAGTGTAGCCACTTAGAAGGATATCCATGCCACAGTGGCAATACGGTAACCACAGGAGTGGGTGCGACATACGTGTGCAGTACAAACATGTACAATGTGACATGTATGTAGGGGACTACCACCTATGTGATAGTCAGTGGGTGAATGGTGTAATGCAAAGGTGATGTTCATGCACCTTATCATGCAGCTTGAGGCCATGGTATTCATATCAGGTATCGCTCACAGTGACACCCATATGGACGGAGTCAGTATCATCTGGTGGATCAATCATGGCACTTTGTATACAGGGGTTTGTAAAGCTAGGCAGGGAAAGTCCCTCTGTGCTAGCCTGTACCTCAGGGAATCATATACTGAACATGAGGGGCCCAATGACTGAGGACTTCTCAGTATGGAGAACATTGATGTCTGTGCTGTGACTGAAACCTGGTTCAAGGCTCCAGAGAGCACCCCGGCACTATCAGGTTTCACCTCATATCATGCGTTCTGGCCCCAAAATCCGGACAACACCAAGAAGGGAAGGGGGGGTGTCTATATTCATCAAGGACACCCACACCTCAAGGTTGGTGGCAACGCATGATGCATCGGAGACCATCCAGGTGCAATTAACCATAGGCAAGACTGCTCTGCAATTTGTAGCATGTTACAGGCCACCCTCTCAATCTCAGGAACCTTACATAGCTTTCCTGAAAACACTGGAGGGGATAAATGTATCTCCAAACACCATCATACTAGGTGACTTCAACTACCCAAATATAGACTGGGATCACTACTCAAGCCCCAACACTCTAGCCCAAAGGTTCCTAGAGTTCATAAACTCAAATGCCATGGAACAACTAGTCACCATCCCCACAAGAGGAGAAAACATACTAGATCTCATCATCACGAACATGGGGTCACAATGTTCAACACCGGAAGTTTACCCCTCACTGGTGAGATCAGACCATAAACTAATCTCACTGGAAGTCCACATCCCCCCCACCTGAGATAAAAAAGACCACAGTGAAGAACTTCTCAAAAGCCGACTTCACACTTCTAAAAACTGGTGTGGTCTCTTTAAGGCCCCGCGCCTGCGGAAACCATTACTCAAGCCGCTGAATCACTTACAAATGCCTCCTACCAGCACCTACAGGACTGCATGGATCAGGCAATCCCAAACAAAACAAAGACTCTTTGTACCAAAGGCAAGCATCCAGTCTGGTGGACCCCAGCCATAAACAAACTCTACAACAAAAGGAGGAAGCTACTACAAGATAGAGCAAAATCCTTAAAAGGGAAAACACCTTTGATCATTATAAGTAAAAAACTAAGAGCTCTCATAAAATCATCCAAGGCAAATTTTGAGAGAAAAGTCGCTAAGGACTCAAAAGACAATCATAAGGCCTTCTTTAGCTATGTTAGAAACCTGGGAGGAAACTCCCAGATATGCTCAGAATTAGTTCAAAATGATACAAAAATTACTGAACCTACAGACATTGCCAACATACTGGCTGACAGGTTCAGTGCAAACTCCCCCCCCCAAAAGGTGAGATATCTATACCAGAGGATTGTAACCCCCCAAACATCTCTAACGCTCAGGTGAGAACTGCTCTCTCCAAGGCAAAAAACACAGCATCCATGGGACCAGATGGTGTCCCCGGTTGTGTGCTCCACGAACTCAATGAGGAATTAAACCCGCAGTTAGGGCAGCTGTTTAATCTTAGCCTCACCTCAGGATACGTGCCTAAGGAGTGGCATACGGCAACTGTGGTCCCACTTCACAAAGGCGGTGCCTCCACCGACCCTGGAAATTACCATCCCATCAGCTTGACAAGCCTGATCTGCAAAGCTATGGAGAGGATCATAATGGAACTCATAAATAAAGACATAGGGGACTTGCAGACTCTGGATCCGACCCAGTCTGGCTTTGTCAAAGGCAGATCATGCCTTTTAAACTTGGTTGACTTTTTTGAAACAGTCACCAAGGCCATTGATGAGGGAAAGGCAGTCCACACAGCCTACCTCGACCTGGCAAAGGCTTTCGACACAATACCCCACTCAGGTATCATTGAAAAACTCATCAGCTTAAATGTAAACCCATACGTCACAAGATGGGTTGCAAACTGGCTAAGTGACAGAACCCACAGGGTCACAGTTGCTGGCGCCATGACAGACTCAAAGCCTGTCACAAGTGGTGTCCCACAGGGCTCAGTCCTGGGCCCACTCTTGTTCGGCATCTACTTTTCAGAAGTACAAGCAAACACAGGAGGATTACGGCTGACAAAATTTGCAGATGACTGCAAACTGGGCGCCATAGTTGAGAACACATCTGACACAGATATCCTTCAGAAGGGTCTTATAGAAATGGATAACTGGTGCCAGAGCCATGGCCTAAAGTTAAACGCCAAAAAATGCATAGTCATACCCTTCGGGAAAAACAAGGTTACCCCTAGCTACCATATAGGTGGCAACCCACTAAGCACAGAAGAGGTTATCAGGGATCTGGGGACCCAGGTTGACAGTAACCTTTCGTTTGACACTCACGTTGCCAAAGTAGTTAGGAAGACCTTCTACATTGCCCACCTGATCATGAAGGGATTCACATCTAGATCAAGGGTGATTGAGTACAATGCCCCATTTGGAATGTATCTGACACGACACCTGCAGCAACTGGAAAGGCCCCAAAAGTTCCTCACCAAAAGGATAAAGGGTCTCAAAAATATGTCCTATGCTGCCCGACTGAAGAAACTCCAGCTCTATTCAGTCGCTTACC
The DNA here is from genome assembly GCF_019279795.1 of Protopterus annectens. Lineage (NCBI taxonomy): Eukaryota > Metazoa > Chordata > Ceratodontiformes > Protopteridae > Protopterus > Protopterus annectens. Next base: position 1,361,566,733 of record NC_056744.1, on the reverse strand, counting down.
GTCTGCTCAGAGGTGACCTGTGCCTGACATACAAGGCCATGTCCAACCCAGAATTGATGAACATGCTTCACCTCAAAAAATCTAGATCCCTCAGAACTACAAGGGCGGGAGACTTAAACCTTGACATGGTTATTAATAGGACGTGCTAGAGGGACAGATTCATCACCCAGAGACTCCCTATGCTGTGGAACAAAATCCCGGTACATGTGAGGCAGAGCACCTCGCTGGCTTTGTTCAAGAGAAATCTTGACCAATGGATGGGAGATCGCAGATATACCCCAGGGATTATCTCAGTGTCACTGCTTGACAGAGGCACAGCAAAATAATGGGCATAGTATCCTCCAAACTAAAGGGGTGGCGAAAGCCACAAAACTCTGGGCTAGGCTTATAAATGCCCTTGGGCAGATAGCCTAGTATGAACCTATGAACCTATGAACCTATGACTGTGGTATGCCAAATGTAACTGAAATGCAGTAGGTACTATGGTATGCTACCCTCATTGTGTGTGTCCTGTCCATGAGCCACGTTGCATAACATCCTGAGACATAGGGTACGATGTGCAGGTGGATGTGTATGTTGTCAATACCAGAATGGACAGCAAACTTGGGAAAGTATACACAAACTCACAAAGTTCTCCAATTCAGGATGGTGCTGGTAAGTTGACACACACTGGTGAAGAATGGTAAATCCCGCTATGCAGCTCTGGAATAAATAAGTCCTTTCTTGTTCAAAGGTTATCCAAACAGTTGCCACGTTCAAGCATCCAAATATAAAAAGTAGACAAAAGGTAGAACTAAAACCAAACTGGACCAAGCAGGGCCAGAAGTTTATTAAAACATTAAGCAACACGGTACAAAAATACTGCTTTTCGTCCTTTCACCATACAAAGACTTCTTCAGACAAATGGTTCTGCACAAGAAACCAGCCTGTGTTATAAAGGCAGTTTCAAATTCAAATTGTGCCCTTCCCCTACTACAATCCGAATGACCTCATTTCCTGATCACAAAGCATTTGTCATTTCCTCTTCCTAGTTAAAAACCCATTCAGTAATATACACAATTCACTTGCAAGAACAAGAATAAGTTAAAACATTAAAGTGAAATGCATAAAAGTACAATGGGCAAAATACAAAATAGTAGTAAATCCCCATTTCAAGTATAATATCACTAAACAAATATGAGTATTATGAACTGTACAAATAACAAGTCCAAACATACACATTTAAGCGTTTAACCATTATGTCATTATATGATGAAAGTAAAGGAAAGGGGGGGGGGGCATGTTGCAACATAGTAATGACATAATGATGAACAACTCTGCTTTCTGTTGACTTCTAACAGAGTTTAATACTATAATGTGTGAAAACCAGTCGATCATAAAACAACAAAAAATAAAACTTAAAATAAGCATTTTGTGACAAAATATATTAAAAATAAAATGATCAAATAATAATATAAATGTCACAAATATATATTATATATATATATGTTGAACATTGAAAATAGAGTGCGTATTAAAACATTATATGCTCTGCCATTTCTGCATGTGACACATTAAATGTCAGAGGTAAAATAGCCTATCTATTCAATGCTTTCAATTTCAAAATACTAGAAATAGAATATTGTTCATTAAGCCCTGGTACTGAGCAGGCTCTTGTATGAAGTTGCCACAACAATTCTAGTCTCTCTAGAAGCAGGCCGGTCCCCTCTATCATTGTGGACACATTCACCTATTACTCTAAAGCCAAAGGTATGATTCGAAAATGTCGCTGTGTGTCTAGCTAAAGCATTGGTCATGTTTCCAGTTCGCATGCTATATAGGTGTTCATACACCCTTTCCCTCAGTCTCCTCTCAGTTTTGCCAATATAGAATGAGGGGCATGCTTTGCAAATAGCTACATATACCACATTCTTTGAATTACAGTTGAATTTACCTTGGCTGGTGTATTTCCTATTTCTCAGTGTAAAATGTTTGCCTATGTCCATGTGGATACAATACCTACACATGTTGCATTTATTCATACCTAACGTAGATGGCCTACAGTTGTTCATTTTGCTTGTTTGCAAGATGCTCTTTGTATTTGCTCCATTCCTGTATACTATTTTAACTCTATTTGGTAGTGCACTTGGGAGTCTCTCTTCATCTAATAAGAATTTCCAATTCTTGTTAATAATGTCTGAAATTTTGTAAGCATCCAGACTAAATGTTGTAATAAAGCAAAAACTATTAATATCAGCATGTTCCTCCCTGTTAAGAGGTTCACCTAATGTGCCACCTCTATTAGTTGTGCTACTTAAGTTTTCTCCCAAAAGTGGTATGTATATGTTTTTCATGTGTTTCAATGATACTTCCCTTATAAGTGCATCAACCAAGGTAGGAGGATATTTCCTCCTCAAGAACATACCTCGCAACAATTCACACTCGAGGTCAAAGTCAGTTTCCCTGGACACCATTCTAGCTGCCCTCACCAGTTGGCCTTTAACAACAGCTCTCTTTTGAGTCACGGGATGGCAGCTAGAATAGTGTAAAAAGGAATTTGAGTATGTTGGTTTCCTGTAGATCCTTGATACAAAGGTACTGGTTTCCAAGTCCTTTTCCAAGTATACATCAAGGTATGCAATTCTACTTGTATGGAAGCTGTGTGTGAAGGATAAAAAGGCGGTGCTATCATTGAAATGGATGAGTAATTCATCTGCAACTTCAGAGTTGCCCTTAAGCAATATAAAAATGTCATCCAAAAATCGAGTGTAATACCTGATGTTGCTGGCCACCTCTAAGTGGTGAAGAACATAGGTTCTCTCCCAGTGTGCCATCACCAAATTACAAGTTGAACTTGCTTACTTTAAGGAATGTCTGAGTGAGAGAATTGTCCCAAAAGGACTGAGATCATGGCAGTATCCAACTGGCCTTGTGGGGGGGACTGACTCAGAAGAAGAGAGCTGTTGTGAAAGGCCAACTGGTGAGGGCAGCTAGAATGGTGTCCAGGGAAAATGACTTTGACCTCGAGTGTGAATTGTTGCGAGGTATGTTCTTGAGGAGGAAATATCCTCCTACCTTGGTTGATGCACTTATAAGGGAAGTATCATTGAAACACATGAAAAACATATACATACCACTTTTGGGAGAAAACTTAAGTAGCACAACTAATAGAGGTGGCACATTAGGTGAACCTCTTAACAGGGAGGAACATGCTGATATTAATAGTTTTTGCTTTATTACAACATTTAGTCTGGATGCTTACAAAATTTCAGACATTATTAACAAGAATTGGAAATTCTTATTAGATGAAGAGAGACTCCCAAGCACTACCAAATAGAGTTAAAATAGTATACAGGAATGGAGCAAATACAAAGAGCATCTTGCAAACAAGCAAAATGAACAACTGTAGGCCATCTACGTTAGGTATGAATAAATGCAACATGTGTAGATATTGTATCCACATGGACATAGGCAAACATTTTACACTGAGAAATAGGAAATACACCAGCCAAGGTAAATTCAACTGTAATTCAAAGAATGTGGTATATGTAGCTATTTGCAAAGCATGCTCCTCATTCTATATTGGCAAAACTGAGAGGAGACTGAGGGAAAGGGTGTATGAACACTTATATAGCATGCGAACTGGAAACATGACCAATGCTTTAGCTAGACACACAGCGACATTTTCGAATCATACCTTTGGCTTTAGAGTAATAGGTGAATGTGTCCACAATGATAGAGGGGGACCGATGCCCCTGCTTCTAGAGAGACTAGAATTGTTGTGGCAACTTCATACAAGAGCCTGCTCAGTACCAGGGCTTAATGAACAATATTCTATTTCTAGTATTTTGAAATTGAAAGCATTGAATAGATAGGCTATTTTACCTCTGACATTTAATGTGTCACATGCAGAAATGGTAGAGCATATAATGTTTTAATACGCACTCTATTTTCAATGTTCAACATATATATATATATATATATATATATATATATTTGTGACATTTATATTATTATTTCATCATTTTATTTTTAATATATTTTGTCACAAAATGCTTATTTTAAGTTTTATTTTTTGTTGTTTCATGATCGACTGGTTTTCACACATTACAGTATTAAACTCTGTTAGAAGTCAACAGAAAGCAGAGTTGTTCATCATTATGTCATTACTATGTTGCAACATGCCCCCCCCCCTTTTCCTTTACTTTCATCATATAATGACATAATGGTTAAATGCTTACATGTGTATGTTTGGACTTGTTATTTGTACAGTTCATAATACTCATATTTGTTTAGTGATATTATACTTGAAATGGGGATTTACTACTATTTTGTATTTTGCCCATTGTACTTTTATGCATTTCACTTTAATGTTTTAACTTATTCTTGTTCTTGCAAGTGAATTGTGTATATTACTGAATGGGTTTTTAACTAGGAAGAGGAAATGACAAATGCTTTGTGATCAGGAAATGAGGTCATTCGGATTGTAGTAGGGGAAGGGCACAATTTGAATTTGAAACTGCCTTTATAACACAGGCTGGTTTCTTGTGTAGAACCATTTGTCTGAAGAAGTCTTTATATGGTGAAAGGACGAAAAGCAGTATTTTTGTACCGTGTTGCTTAATGTTTTAATAAACTTCTGGCCCTGCTTGGTCCAGTTTGGTTTTAGTTCTACCTTTTGTCTACTTTTTATATTTGGATGCTTGAACATGGCAACTGTTTGGATAACCTTTGAACAAGAAAGGACTTATTTATTCCAGAGATGCATAGCGGGATTTACCATTCTTCACCAGTGTGTGTCAACTTACCAGCACCATCCTGAATTGGAATACCAGAATGGAGAACAGTGCTGAAAGGCTATGAGAGGACAAGTTAGGATGTGTGGACTCCCGTACCATCATCAACTACCCTGGAAACTGTATGAAAGGAGTCCACCAAGTGTAGGGGCCATGCTCTGGCCCTAACAAGTCCAACCCGGGTGGCATCAAAGGACCGGAGCCCAACAATGTCTCTGTGAATGATGTCCTTGATGGTGTGCCCCATAGCCATGCAGAACAGTCCATTCAGGTGTGTAGGACTATAGTCCCACTCGTGCATTGTGGTGCCACCTGTGTGGAGTGTGATAAATGTTGCTATGTGCCATTCAGGGGCCACAATGTCTGATACAAGGCTATTACTGAATATGGTGGCCTAGTGGGGAGACATGTCGTTCAGAGGTTTGTGGACATCACAGCTTGGGACTTTGGAAGGTGACATGGGGCCAGTGTCCCAGGACATATCGAGTGCAGGTTAGTACTGTGCAGGTGTGACCGCAAGGACACAGCAATGTTCCTGCATGGATTGTGGCCTTGTAGTGAGTGAGAGGGTGTAATGTTAGCATTGAATCCATCTGCCAGCATGTTGCCAACATCACCTGGGTCTGTAATGTTCCTCAGTGACTGTTGTATGTGAGAGCAGATGTGGGTGTTGCCATCGACCACTGACATACCACCATAATGCCTTGTGGTACACCCCGGAATGTGTCACAGTAATGTGTACGTAGCTAGTCTTGGAGTATGTGATGAAGGATCCCGTGGCCCTACCGAGGCTGACCAGTGAGCTACCCCACCCATGGGATTGTACACCACTGTGCAACAGCCTCCACCTGTTGTTGTACATTATGTCCATGGAACTTGACCACCAGAGTGGCGTCTGTTATCTGGTGTGTACCATCATGGCTCTGTGTGGAATAGCATGATCCATGCAGTCGTAATGCAAATGAAGTGCACTGGGGAATGTTTCAGCATTTGTATGTGCATTGTCCATCTGCACGGGTGTCATGACGTTAACAACCACTGTCATAAGACGTCTGTAGTAGGTGTTGTAGTACTCATGTACTGTGTATGCCGTGAAGGGTGTGGTGCCGGGATGTGGCTAACAAGGTTGATTAGCATATGTTCGGAACCCACCAATGAGGGGATAACCCCAGGTGTGGAACACCAGTCACATGTTGGTAGTGGTCATGTCAAGGTTAATGTAGGTCTTGGAGGTGGTGTGTATGGGTTGATCCAGCCGAGTGGAGGACATGACTCATGGATGTGTTGGTATATTAGTGGCTATCCCAGTTAAGTGTGGGGTAGTGTCAGTTACACATCAGTAGTAGCTGTCTGAGCCCTACTGTCCAGTACACCAACAAATGAGGTCTGGTAACTGTGGGATATGTTGTTGAATCTGTAGCTTGTTACAATGTGTGTAGTGGTTCTGGACACAGTTAGTTGCACATGGAGCACCTCTGATGCATTGTGCTAAGTAACTAGCCAGGATGTGTGTACAATATAGTGGGATATGGGAACACCTCAGCTGTGGGTCTGCTGGTCCAGGTATGTGCCTGAAAGGTATGGTCTATCCATAACCTGTCATTGCAGGCATGCTCTGCAGAGACTAGAGGCAGGTCCCAGTCACTGCAGAGATATTGCAGTGTTGCATTATAAGGTGTGCCTTGCCTGTGTGCGTCACAGAAGATGATGCAAGCATTGTGTCACATGACCCCATGTCTTGCTTGCCAGTTCCCATTCTGCCAGTGACTGTTATTGGAAACTGTGCAAGACAGGCAGTATAGAAGCAGCAAGAACCTTACATTTGATCTGTGCTCCCAGGGCTGACAGGTGCAGGTCATCTGTGCCAAAGCATTGTGTTTGACCAGGTCAGTCAAAGCGGACAGATACCAGATGCCTGTGGAATGACAGCAGAAGCATAGGCAACTGTTGAAGTGACACAGTCAGTCGTTGTACAGTGGTATTGGGTCCGGATGAATGCATAATGCTCCCCAGGGCTAGGCCCACACCTTCAGGGCTACAAGACTGGTGAGCTATTGCATGTCCCTGCACACGTCGTCTGTGAAGTGGCATCTCAGGGCAGTTACACTAACTTGGAGAATGACAGTCACATCGTACCTGGTGAGGTGTGGCATGGGTGCATAGGTTATGTTGCAGAACCAGTTACCCGACAGCAAGATGTAAGCAACTATCGCCTTGTGTAGCCTGCTGTGTGGAACTGCAGTGTGACCGCCTACAGAGTCACCTATGACTGGTGTGTTGTGTATGTTATAACACCCTATTGGCTGTATGTGATGGGCACACATGAGTCGATGCGCTATAAGTTGGTGATGTTGTGTTCCGTGATGGGGGCTGCCTGTGGTGCCTACACGGAGTATGGAGAGGTACTGCACAAGTCGTTCTCGTATGTGTGGCCTGTGGTGGAGATCATGTGAGACTATGTGATGAGTGGGGTGTGTTGCGAATGTTACACATCCCCACATGACTGTCAGGTGCAGTCAGGGTTTGGTGACAGCATTATCCCCAGCAGGGCTGCATAAGTGCATCCCCCACAGGCTGTAGTGTCGTATGTTAGAAGGTGAGCATTGAATGTGTACATGAGACAATCGCTTTATTGCCACATGTACGACATATCCATCATATAGACAGGCATGTCTCACAGGATATGTGCGTTACATGTGTACAACAGCTGTTGTACCATATGCAAGCTGGAAAGTTTAGGACAGCCAGTGTACCTGTGGGAAATGGTGTGGAATGGGTGCTATATTAATCACTAGCTCATGACTTGCTCACAAGGTCTGAACAAGTGCCTAGCATGACCATACAATACAGATAGGGTGTTGGATAATATCAACCCACAAGTGGTGACGACAGTCATAATGGGTGGCACCGCACTATAACCCTGCTGTATGGATGTATGATTACAAATACCTTTGTATGTCACAGGAGTGTTCTACCAGTGGCCTGTCGACAGACTCACAACTACAAAAGGTGCTAGAGTGACATGTGCATATCACACCAGTGCCAGCTACAGTAGAACAGGGTTAATGTGTTGTACTCCACCCTCATTGTAGCCCATACCACACAGACAAATGTTAGGCATCTGTGTATGTAAGGATGTGAATGGCCATGACCTATGAGGAATAGCTGTGTCAGTGTTGTAAACAACATACAGAATGGGCTGTGTGGGTGAGGTGTGTGACATATGTGCACATTCTGATGGATGATATCAGCATTGTCACCGCTAGGTGAACATCTCTGTACCCATTAACTACCACCTAGGCTGTGGTCAACATTATGGACACTGTGTAAGGGATGGTGTTGTGCAGTACACCGCCCTGCCTTGGTGATGTCTCCAGGCCCCTTGGGTAGTCATACGAGGTACCCACGTCATGACAGGGTGCCATCCATGAGCACGGAAATCATTGGACAGGCATATACAGCACTGGGGTGACCAATATTGGATCACATATCACCTTTAAGGGGTAATGGCTATGCATGGATGGACGATACCAGCCTTCACAATCCTCACCTCCACTATGCAGCATGCTGTCTACCTTGCATAAAGACATTTGCTACACCATGATGATGGACATGCTACATGTCCATATCCTGATCTGTATGACATATGTCATGGACAGCCACCATCCTAATACTAGGATCGCCACATGCTGGACAGATCCCTGCGCCATACATGTGACATACTCCCGCCAAACCATGCAACCCTGTCCATCACATGTCATCCCAGTCATACATGGTGTGATGGCTGCATGTTAGATGTAGTATCAACTGTCGGATCAGTAATGTGGCACTGATGCACCTTGCGGTGGCATAATGGCTGTCTGTTACAGCTAGGAAACCCTGCCTGTACATGCTATGGTTGATAATCCCTGTGAATGATATCTGACTAGCCATTGTCCCATGTCTATCACATGTGCAACACAGGCAATCCGTGGCAGGATGTTGAACAGCTGTGCAGATGCATATGGCAAAACACATGCATGTACAGGTGTCCATGCATATGTGTGCATTGTCACTGCTCAAGTCCATTAAGGCTGTGTCTGTGTTGATATTTGACATATACACAGCATCAAGGTCAACAGCATTACCGTGGACACATCCAGGCATGTGCAGATAGGAAAGAACACCAGTGCAGGCAAATAGACATGCCCACATCAAGACAGCATTCACATGGAGTATGAACACTGTGATGAGGTGACACGCATATATGGTGCTGATATCCAATGCATAATGGGTGTTACATATGTGTTTCACAAACACGTCAGTCATGTCGGTGTCATGATGATTTGCAAAGATAAATGTGCAGATGTACTAGATGTCATAGAAATGTATGTGCAGCAGTATCTCTGTACATCTCTGAAACTGTGACCTGTCACCATCATTATGTCTTACAGATAATGCCTCGTACACGCCTTCCAGCATACAGCTGCCAGGAAGATGATGTCCTCATCCCGTACCTCCATGAGAACTATGAGGTGTTGTTCAGCCATGTGCCAGAGCATGCCCAGCAGTGGGATGACCTGTGGCAGGATCTACACAGGAGGGTGAATGATGTGGGTGACCATAACCGCACCTACCAGCAGGTGCGCAGATACTGCATGGACTTGATACGACATGAAAAACAGCGTGCCACTGCAATCACCAGGGAACAAGGTGGAACAGGGGGTGGACCACAAACCCAACCCCCACTCATACACACCGAGGAGCTACTGGCCAGTCTGGGGACAAGCTCAGAACAGCATCCACACACACTATCTGCCATCGTGGAGGTGGGTGTTTCCCAACCAATGAGCCTGGAGTTGCCTGGTAAGTCAGTACTGCACATATGGCTATTATATCCCATTTAGTTGCATGTGTCACTGTACATTATGTAAAGTAACAACATATGCAAGGTATGTGGACACACATGCTGCATACTACACTATGCTACCCTGTGTATGCACACATGTGCATACTATATGCTATTATACAGGTGAATGTGTTAACATGCACAGTGCACCCTGGGGCTGTCATACAGTCATGGATAATGTTCATACTGCTGTGTCACCCCTATAAAGGTACCTCTGGCGTGTCGCACAGACATGAGTCCGTTGCAGGTGAGACTGTCATCAGTATCAGGCATGTTAAAGCATAGATCTATCTGCCATGTGGCCAGTTAACAGTTGCACACTTGATGTTCATTCCAGTCACGATATACAGGTCACATCACCCATCATTCACGCAGGCCATCCATGTGCAATATATACACAGAGTGATACACCGACTTGAAACCACAGTAGTTGTCATTGCTACATGTGTGGTCAGCTGTGCATACAACGATGGAGGTGTTCTACAATGGAGGCATATGTAGTATGCATTGGAACAACATGTGTGGTACGCAAACAGTACCACACAGTGAGCTGTGATATGGGCAGCCCACAGATGTCACCATTGTGTTATATGCCCCTGCATTGGGTGCACACATTGTGATGTGCCATCTGACATGTCCCAGACATGTAGTGTTCTGGCTGCAATATTGTCACACTATCCCATGACCCATACCCCACATACCAAACATACAACCCGTTGTCTGCATAGCCCTGTGGATGGTGACATATCTGACATCTATGGGTGTATGTCATATGGGACAACACAGACATGTGCGATAGATGGCCATCACACACATTTGGCCAACACATGAACACATATGGCCATGGGGGATGGCCAGAGACACGTAGCCACACAGTAGATGTGATGTGTATACACCCTGTTGCACATTGTCCACACATGGTCCAATTATAGCCTTAGTTGACTGATTATACAGTTGATGTGGTACACTGGACATCCTAAAAGCCACTGCACAGCTAGTGGAGGTGTCACTGAAGTCTACCATATAAGATCTGTTGAACATCATGACTGTGTCATAGCATGACAGTAGTCACCTGTACAGCTTCCACAGACATTGACACCACATCAGACCACAGATACTGTACATTTCCCTTGCTGCTGTAGGACATCACCATTAGCTGTGCACCTCGTGTGTGTGGTACATCAATGTCATGTGGGAAATGGTGAATTGACTTGTCCGCTATGTGTGGACATGGTTGCCAGGCAGCTAAGACCCTGTAGTTGTTGTGCAGGGGTGTCATCTGTAGGTCCTCCAGTGACCTGTCACTTGACACAGCATGGTTTTGTGTGTATACACCTCAGCATCGTGGGTCACAATCCAGAGTTATGTCATGGGTATGCATGCAGTTATGGCTATGTAATGTGTACATATTATGCATTGTACAGCAATATAGATGCCTCATGATGCCATGCAATGGCACAGTGTCTGTACTTCACACTGTATAGCAATGTAGATGGCTTACACTACCCTTCCATGCTCATGCACATTTGCTAAACATGCATTCTATTTGTAGGGCATACAGACAACACCGCAATGTGATGCCCATTATGATGCTGTACATGTGTCAGGACACCATTGTGTCAGACATGTATGCATGTTAATGCACACATCAGCAGATTACATGTCAAGGTCATGTCAGCCATGTGTACTGTTATCCTGTTCTAGTCCACATGGTGTAACACAGGGATGCATGCATACTACCATGATTGTGTGAACTGCATGCCTACTGATATGACACCTGCTTGCTGTAGTGTGCATCACAGGGAGGTATGCTTACTAACACTATTAATGTCTGAGCTGCATGCTCTCTGCTGTATCATAGGCATGCTGCATGCCATCTGTCAAATCACATGCATGGTGTGCCTGTGTGTGTCTGTGTGTGTGTGTGTCTGTGTGTATGTCTCTGTGTGTGTGTGTGTGTGTGTGTGTCTGTGTGTGTCTATCTGTGTGTGTGTGTGTGTGTGTGTGTGTGTGTGTGTGTGTGTGTGTGTCTGTGTGTGAGTGTCTGTGTGTCTGTGTGTGTGTGTATGTGTGTGTGTGTCTGTGTGTCTATTGTAATTTAGAGTCTTTCTTTGTATTCACAGGAGATGTAGGTGCGTTACCCTCCTGCGGTCCATCTGATGTTAGTGTCCCCACAGATACTAGCAGTGATGAACATATGCATAAGGTACAGGCAGGGTTGTCAGGGGCTTAATCTGTGCCAATGGTTGCCATCCCAGCTATGTCCCCCTCTTCCCCGCACACAGTTCTGCTGCCAACACATACCACATCACCAGGGCCATAGAGGAAGGACAGTCAGCATCTGTTAACGTGGAACAGGAATATGTGGTGGCTACAGAAGGTGTGTCTACACACCATGGTGTCAGTGTAATGACTGCAGATGTGTCACACAGGCATGTGGCCAGTGTTGCTCGTAGGAGGACCTCTGGCAGACATGCACCTGCAGGACACAGCGCAGCAGCTGGTATCACCAGATGCATGTTCCAGACTGTAATGGCGACACAGGCACGTGCTGAACAGCAGAACAGAGAAGGGTAGAGGCTGCAGAGGGCTGCTATCCGTACCCTAAATGACAACATCCAGGCATTGGCAAATGCTCAAGAGCAGATTGCTGATGTTCTGGACAGGCGATTGGGTGACATGGTCGGAATCCTTGACCATGGCATGGCAATCTGCAAGCGTGAGCTTTCTGTGCTGGAACATCTGGTAGGAGTGAGGCATAGACCACGTGGACGTAGGCCAGCTACACCACCTAGTGCAGGTCAATGTGAGTGTGCCACCTCACATGCCACTCCCATAGTGCTGGTAGCAGTAGCAGTGCACCAGGACATAGCAGGCCACATGGATGTGGCCCTGGACGTTCCCAGCGGGGACACGGTTCCAGTGGACATGTGTCGTCAGACAGTAGCCAAGCTGTACCTCTGCCTGGTAGTGCCCGTGCAACCCTTGGCAGGCACAGGTCATGTGGCCATGGCCGGACACAGTGAGCTGTACAACCTGGTCTGTACAATCTGGAGCTGTCAATAATACCCTGTGTAGGCCTCACAAAAGGCAGTACTGTGCGCACACATATACGCACACAGCAAAGACATCTGTAGGGCACCACAACACCCACATGCATACTGAACAGACATGTCCAATCATATCACTGGCCCTTACCCACACACAAGATGTCATCCATTGGTGCAGCCTATGTCCCTGGCAAACATTATTACCCTGTGCATATGATGAAGCCTGTGCCACATCCCTGTTATCCACACCATTGTTGCAGGGACATGCTCAAATGGTCTGATGCACAGGGTGAACAGAATAGTGAGAAGTGTATATTACATTAGTTGTGTAAGAATAGTGAGAGAAGTGTATAATACATTAGTTGTATGTGAATAGTGAGAGACGTGTATATTACATTAGTTGTGTACTGTTGACACGCACCAGACATACCATGTAGTACAGGTTTAGTATGCATTGTTATATGTTCACAGTATGTGTCTCGGTACCAACAGTAACAGCATGTTGGTAATGATGCCCTGGTTCCCTCCTTATGGTCTACTTGCATGTGCCAACAGGTAGCACTGTTTGCAGTCTCCCATGTATAACTGTGGAGTACTCACAGGCACATATGGCAATATCAGCATGCTATACGTAGCCTCAGCCTGACTGTTGGAAAGTCTAACATAGCACAGATGTCCACACATATACTGATCCAGAAGCATGTGGGCAGTTTAATAGGCTACAGTGGCTAGAGACGTGACATCCATACCAGGTCACATCACATGTATGTTGACATGGTGCAGGGGTTGTACACAGCTGTCTGGCCAATGATAATGTTAGAGGCCCCTTGATAGCATGAGGCCTCATTGTGTAGCAGTAATACTCTGTCACATGACAGGAACATGCTCACACTCACGGGGTCAACAACACTATAACGCACATCCCATAGTGTTGAGATGAGGACCCATGCCTATGTGGTCATCACCGTCACAGTACTATGAACCCACACGACGTGACACAGAGAAAGAACATGTACAGGTAGCCAGTGCAGCTGAGACCGATGGCATCAACAGGGTAGTGGACTGCATCACCATGAGGGGTTAGGGATCCTGTGTGTTCTGTATGGTAGCATACACCCTCACTCCATGCACCAGACAGCCATACATACCTACATACACACACTGTGGAGACCACACATGTCATACACATATGGATAGCTGATGTGTGTGATACACACACCACACCTGCCTACGTCATGCTTTCCACACTGCAGTATGTACAGATCTTTACAACAGTGTACAGGGGTGTGTAACAATTGGGATGTATTCCCCACCATATGTGGCATATATGGTCGCACAGGCAATCACACATGGCAGTACTGTGAATGATACACCTGCTATATGATGATACGTCTGACAGACATGCAGCAGTATTGGCCGCATTATGTGTACCAACGCTACCTTCGGCAATTGTGCTGCTATATGCACATGGGGGGATGTAAGTGTTACAGGTGTCAAGTGATGTACTGTCGGTAACACCTGACCGCTGTGTAGGTTCTATGTCTCCACTGCCAAGTAACGGCAACATAGCGTACTGTTTGCACATGTAATGGTAGGATGGCATGTGACACACCTGTGAGCCGTCCCCAGCAAACATCCATCTACACAGGTGGATCACCTCTTTATGTACACACATCCATCCATACCTGCTGTACATCCTACCGTTCTGTCAGTATGTCACCATATACAGGTGTCAATGATGGGGCTGCATTGCAACTGCATGTTGTAGTTAGGCACAGATGAGTTACTTACATCAGCTACTGCACATGCATGGTAGCTGCATGCACACTACAGATTGTACATGTGTGTTGGTCCTACATGCCTGTCATGTAGCCATGTTTGTATGCATTGCAATTGGTGGACATGTGTGTTGACATACATAACACATGGACTGTTGTATGATATGATGGGTGTCATGGGTAACTAGTACAGAGGGAATGCGTCCTCAGTCAACATTGCTGCCTCATGTACTGTTAGCATTCAACAGCCATGGACCCACCTTCCATTTGCGTGCGTATGATTGCTGTAGCCACTTGTCTGCACAGAGGACAGCAAAAGCTATGATATGTACATATGTGTTGTGTGTGTGGTCCATGCACATATCCACTGCAATTACATGTATGACATAGCCAAACATGTCTGTTTGTTGGTGTACAGTGACAGTTATCTGTCACAGCTGTGTAAGATCCAGAGCCCCTGGTATGTGTAGAGCTGACCTGGTTATGTACAGTGGTATTATTGCAATGCATAACACATGATGGAACCCTGTCGGTACATGTGTAGTCTGCACAGTTGCTGTAGACCTATGTACAGTCCATTGGTCATGAGTTACACGGTGTTGTGTTAATGTATGGCTGTGTATTGCTGGTCCAATGACATGTTGATGTCAGAGGGCTACATTGTAGATTGTGGTGTGTACCTCTGTGATATGCACCTGAGACATCTGTGATAGCTCCTGAGTTTGTACTGGTCAATACATGTGAGTGGCCTTCATGTACGTGGGGACAGTAATACCATACTGTGCCCTTCCATGTTTAGAATCCGTGTGCATGCAAGACGGCCCTTTGCAACTGCTAAGTGTGTGAGCATGCCCAGTACGCCATTGTGTAGATGGACACACAGTACATTCCAAACAGCGCACTTCCGTGTTTAGAATCCATGTGCATGCATGCAAGAAGGCCCTTTGCAACTGCTAAGTGTGTGAGCATGCCCAGTATGCCGTTGTGTAGATGGACACACAGTACATGCCAAACTGCGCATTTCCGTGTTTAGAATCCATGTGCATGCATGCAAGACGGCCCTTTGCAACTGCTAAGTGTGTGAGCATGCCCAGTATGCCGTTGTGTAGATGGACACACAGTACATTCCAAACAGCGCACTTCCGTGTTTAGAATCCATGTGCATGCATGCAAGACAGCCCTCTGCAACTGCTAAGTGTGTGAGCATGCCCAGTATGCCGTTGTGTAGATGGACACACAGTACATTCCAAACAGCGCACTTCCGTGTTTAGAATCCATGTGCATGCATGCAAGACGGCCCTTTGCAACTGCTAAGTGTGTGAGCATGCCCAGTATGCCGTTGTGTAGATGGACACACAGTACATGCCAAACTGCGCCCTTCCATGTTTAGAATCCGTGTGCATGCAAGATGGCCCTTTGCAACTGCTAAGTGTGTGGGCATGCCCAGTATGCCATTGTGTAGATGGACACAAAGTACATTCCAAACAGACATGTGATACTAAGCATGTGGGCATGGCCATTGACATTCTGTATAGCGATGGTGGTCATCCAGGCAACAGATGTCCATTTTCAATGTCACGATGGATGCCTACATTGAACACACTGGTTGCTGTCTTGAAGGGTGTACTGTCCGTGGCATGTCCCACATCTATGTAGTGTTGTTGTAGTGCTCCGTAGATATTTGGTTGCCCCGATCACACCACTGCCATGTGTTTGTCTACATCTACCTTGGGACAGTAATATGCTTTCAGACTGCTCACTCTCTATACATTCCCCATCGGCGTCCTTGCCTTTGTGGATGATGTCACCCACCTAGAAGTATGCCTCTGGGTGTGCTGTGCTCAATAATCTCAGTAGCGCATTCTGTAAATGCGTAATGCTGTAGTGTGCTAAGGTAGTTAGGTGTATGTTCGACTCCATGTCCTGCCAAGTGTGTGTGTGTGTGTGTGTGTGTGTGTGTGTGTGTGTGTGTGTGTGTGTGTGTGTGTGTTTCCAGCTGTCTGGGGACACAGTAATGCTTTTAGATGCCTCACACCACATACATTCCCTATTGGCGCCTTTGCCTTTGCGGATGATGTCACCCACCTAGAAGTATGCCTCTGGGAGTGCTGTGTTCTATAATGTCGGTAGCGCATTCTGTAAATGCATCATGCAGTAGTGTGTTAGGGTAGTTAGGTGTATGTTCGACACCCAGCCCTGCCAAGTGTGTGTGTGTGTGTGTCTGCGCGCATGCTCCCATCCGCCTGGGGACTCAGTCTTGCTTTTAGATGCTGCACAACACAGCAGTTTGCTACCGACATCTTTGCCTTTGTGGATGATGACACGCACCTAGATGTCTGCCTCTGGGACTGCTGTGCTTAGTAATGTCGGTAGCTCATTCTGTAAATGCGTCATGCTGTAGTGTGTTAGGGTAGTTAGGTGTATGTTCGACTCCCAGCCCTGCCAAGAGTGTGTGTGTGTGTGTGTGTGTGTGTGTGTGTGTGTGTGTGTGTGTGTGTGTGTTTGCGCGCATGCTCCCATCCGCCTGGGGACTCAGTCTTGCTTTTAGACGCCGCACACCACAGCAGTTTTCTACCAACATCTTTGCCTTTGTGGATGATGACACACACCTAGATGTCTGCCTCTGGGACTGCTGTGCTTAGTAATGTCAGTAGTGCATTCTGTAAATGCGTCATGCTGTAGTGTGTTAGGGTAGTTAGGTGTATGTTCAACTCCCAGCCCTGCCAAGTGTGTGTGTGTATGTTTGCGCGCATGGGAGGTTGGTGTAATGGTTAAGGTGTTTACCTTACAGACACATGGTGCAGGGTTTGATTCTTACATTGGATAATTGGATAGGCTTAAAATGGCCGACAAAGGCAGTTAGCCTAGTACTAGTCTATGAACCTATGAACCTATGCTCCCGTCTGCCTGGGGACTCAGTCTTGCTTTTAGATGCCGCACAACACAGCAGTTTGCTACCGACGTCTTTGCCTTTGCGGATGATGACACGCACCTAGATGTCTGCCTCTGGGACTGCTGTGCTTAGTAATGTCGGTAGCGCATTCTGTAAATGCGTCATGCTGTAGTGTGTTAGGGTAGTTAGGTGTATGTTTGACTCCCAGCCCTGCCAAGTGTGTGTGTGTGTGTGTGTGTGTGTGTGTGTGTGTGTGTGTGTGTGTGTGTGTGTGTGTGTGTGTGTGTGTGTTTCCAGCTGCATGACAACAGTACATTGCTTTGACAGTATTCACTCTCCATAACATCCATGCAGCGTCTTTGCCTTTGATGCTGCTGTCTGCAGGCTAGACATGTGCCTGTGTGAATCATATGATCCACTGATCACAGTAGCGCATTTTGTAACTGCGTAATGCTGTCGTGTGGTCCAGTGCTTATGTTTATGTTCTGCTCCCAACCCTGCCACGTATGTGTGTGTGTGTGTGTGTGTGTGTGTGTGTGTGTGTGTGTATATGTATCTATGTACATATATATATGTCTATATATATATATATATATATATATATATATATATATATATATATATATATTGTATATAGATATGTATGTTGGGATTATCACTCTTGACTGTGCTGCATTGTCTGTACGTGAGCACCCTGGATGTATGTACATCTGCTATGGCTCTGTGATAGTGCCATACTGTGTGCTGTAGTGATCGTGGGTTATACATCTGTAGTGACCGGTTATTGTGCTGCTGGGTATTACACGGGCATTGGAAACAATGTTAGTGCAGCACCTTTGACTGGTCGTATGCAGATCTCGGCAACAGTCAGCAGTGGTTATTACATTGGATTGTGAGTATGGCTCATATCCGTCTGTAGTAACTGTCAATTCTATGCACCCCAGGTTAACATTACAGATGCACGTTTATCCACAGGTTGTGGTACAGATCCCAGGACTGTATGTGTAGATGTTGACAGGTGCAGGACTGGGTTGTGATGGATGCATGGAGGGGTGTCCATGGCCAGTAATGGGGATCTCTACAGCCTTGAGCCATGCAATAACCGTTGTCCCTCACACACACACACACACCTACGTGTACACTGGATGGCTCTATGACAGCTCTGGACATGTTAATACCACACCCTGTGCATATGATGTCACCTGTGCCACCACCTGTGATGTGTAACATTGATGCAGGATCTGACTAACCTGGCGCTGCTGCACACAGTGGCTTTATTCCTCTGTATTGATGTTAGCATGCTGTTAACACACAGTGTGTTACTTCCAGGTGTACGTCAGCAGGCATGATGCATTACAGCTATGACCATCACTATGGTATAGTTTACAGCACTGTTAACTCTGATGATGTAGTCTCCACCCATGTGCCATTTCACTGATGTGTGTGGTATTGGCAGCATGTGTGTCTGTGGGTGCAGTACGTGTGTGATGTGTGTAGTACACATGTATACCTGGTTACAAATGCATACCCGACATTACACAGGCTTCACCATTCGTACACTAGCTTACTCATTCTTCCACATGTGCACACGGGCTAACACATGTGCACACATGGTTACACTGGCTTACTGGCGCGCACGGGCACAGACACACTGTAGCCAGGTTTGCAGGTCACATCGGTGGTATCCATGGCGTACTCCGTCAGTCTCCTGATGTTCCCTAGGATAGCTCATGACATGCCTCTTCCACTGAGTACTGACAGCACACATGTGACACTGCTCCAGTGAGGTTACAGTGCTTTGTACATACACACTCCTGTTGTCACCTATCTTCTACTCTAATAGTCCCCTTAACCTACACTACACTGTAGATGCTTGGCCCATATAGCATGACATGTTGTGATTCACTATCCTCAGCCTCACTTGCCTCACATTGCTTACAAATGCTTCGTTACATCTCTGACAGAGCGCTTCCACACATAGGTACCAGTATGCAGTAGCCATGTTGTCTCCAGCTTGCCATTCATCTGCATGGCATACTAACATCTAGATAAACCTACATTTTGTATGTATATTATCCATTTGTCTTGTTTTGAAGCACAGCGCATTCTCGTGGCGCAGCACTACGCTTCCACACCAGGGATCGGGGGAGGACAACTACTGGTTCATTGATATCCAATGGAAAAAGCTGCCACTGACCTTGGACTTGGACACTGGCATGCTTCTTCGACTGTATTCATACTGTATTTGCAGCTGTCATTGCTCCGTTTAGCAAAGTGCAAAACGTTAGTCGCATAACATCCAGGTACATTTCTGCACATAACTCTGCTCTTGCACGGACAGCTTACTGTTTCATGTCTTGCTTAATTATGTAGGGTTATCACCTGTCCCACTTTGCGAGGGACAGTCCCTGTTTGGGCAGTTGTGTCCTGCAAAAAATGTGAACAAATGGCAATTGTCCTGAGATTTTAGGACAAAATAATTTTCTATATTTTATGTAATAGTTGCATTAAACAGTTATTCTGTATCTGAAACACTTAAATGTTATATGAAATAGAATAAGGAACTAAAATGCTACAAGAATAAACTTTTATTTAGGCAAAACACTGAAGTTCTGTCCTTAGTACTGGCCGTGGGTATGTTTTGCCCTGCAAAATCTGATGTTTGTAGTACAAATGTCCCACTTTGGGCATTTGGAAAGGTGGCAACCCTATAATTACATCATTTGCATAGCTTACACATACAAATGGGGTATGTTGCAAATCCCAACATTGTCCGTGCAATGTTCGTGTTACGGGTGGTCTTGCACGCCCCTGCAGGTGTTTGTTGAATAGCCTGGCAGTCATCTTTCCTTGCTGTACTCTCACTCAATCCATACATGCCGGAGGCTTCGTGTATCATGGCCAAGGCTTTGCTGTGTGCTATGTCTATTTGTGGCATATGCATGGCTGTGGGTATGTCCTACTGTCATCATTGGTAATGGTGACACCCTATAGGTGCTTCCTGTAGACTGCTGTGTCATTTGACATATCAGCACATACCTGCAGATGAACTTCCTACTGCAGTGCTTTTCATACCTTCTGAGTTATCTTGCAGTCGATAATGCTGTTTCCGCAGACATGTATCTGTTTCTGATCATACCTATCAACATCCTAGTGCAAAACATCTGTACAAAGCCTAACATGATGGGGGGACAGATAGGGGCAGATTCTACATATTGCTCTTACAAACGTAGATAGTTGACAGTATTATAGGTTTTGCATTAGTATGACCTTTCTGTGGGATTTGGGGTCTTAAACACATATGTTTATCATTATTTAATGACGCCAGTTCTCAGGTATTTGGCAGACAGGTGCAGATTGTGAGAGGAACACACCACACATATGAGGCATATATCTGCACATTCGTACAGTTACGCCAATACACACAATATATGGCACCATCACAGGCCAGTTACCATTACATTCCTATTGCAGGACATACCCACCCACTGGGTTATATTCCTCATACAGGCCAACAGGTGCTTATCCACACTACTTATTCCATCATGTACCTTATGTGTATGCCGGTATTTGTGCTTTCCGTCAGTGGCAGAGCTCACGTACGAGTATGGGGGACTGGACACTATCGGTGACACTGCATGACACCCTGAGGGACACATGTCGTTTGAGTCTATTAACCTTCCACATTGACTTTCACAGGCCATACATTGTAATTCAAACATGCTTATGACTTGTACATGTTTTGTTATTTGTCCCAACGTCTTTCTTCTCACCTGTCCACCTGGTATCACTAGTTCTGTACATTTCATTAGGACGGGTTACCTTCATAACTCTCACCTGTACACATTATGGGTATACACCCTGGGGTTTGACCTATAATTCTGTTACATTTGTCATGATAATGTGCCTTTCTGATAGATTGCTGGCAAGCCATGACGGACTGTGCGGTTAGGTAATCATGACTGACATTTCTATTTCATGATTACTAACTCTCATAACATTCATATTCCCGACTACGCAATTATTCTATCAACGGTCTGACTTTGTGGTATATTTAATATAGTCCCTATTTGTCTGTCATGTACTATGCCTTAGTCCAGCTGTCTTATTCTGACATTCTGGCAGGTATGGTTACCATCTTACCATCTTGGTCGTATGCGTGACCATACTTGATAATAGCCTACATGACACTGATATAGGTCCCTACATCTTCCCCCAATGGTTTACACAATATCCAGTGGATGGGTTGCACCTTTTTGGTGAATATAGGCGTGTTCTATACCCACATAGGTATACTGATCACTCCCATGGGGCGTACCTAATAGATCTGTGCCAACCAACACCTTGGCCCAATTCTGCATGCCCATGATCCCCATACCTGACACACCTCCACAGTACCCATTCGACATGTTTAATGTGAGCGATAATAACATGTGAGGACACTTCTGAGCACTCCCCACTCTGCGGATATCAGCTCGTACGTCATACATTCAATCGACCCACGTGTTATTACCCTTGCACCTGCTACTGTTGCATGTACAACTATATCGTAGTTGCAGCTGTGACATTTTTAGCATCAATGACAGTTTGCACTTCATACGGATCAATTTTTGGGGTCCTGCAAAGGACACCTATATTCATGTTTAGCGTGTAGAACTTGCAGGCCCTGTCACACTGGTAGTTTCCAGGAAATGGTATGGAAACCATTGGTGTATTCTCCTTTCATGCATGTCTGTCTGTCTATCCATATTAGCTATACCGTGACCTATTTATGTACATGTGTTATATGTACAGGGACATATGTTTGTTGTGTATATATCTATTAATGTATCATGTGTGTATAGATATATATATATCTGTGCATATATACATATGTCTGTACATTCCTCATCTCATAATTTGCTTTGGATTATGTCTGTGGATATATGTGTATATATATCTCCATATCATACCTTTCAACTGTACTGATTTCCGCTGCATGTACAGCTTTTTGCCTCTTATCTTTGCTCCGTTTTTCATAACCTTGTGTCTATCTGGCAAGTTAGTGGCATATCATTAAAGACTGATGTTGGTAAATAATGACAAACATTTCAGGTTATGACTTCATACCCTTCAGAGAATCCATGCTAGTGACACACCTGTTATTCTATCCACTTTCTGTGTTTGTTAGGCAATATCTGGGGATTGTCCCTATTTGTACCAGTTGTTGTCATGGCTTTGTCCTGTTTTGTACTTTACGGGTTTAACAGGTATGAGCCATGTACATAGAACGTGTGGAAAACGCCATTTATTTTCTATTCTGTGACTGGATTACACACACGCAGGTGCACTTGCATATCCTTATTGTGGGTTACATATGTTTCATAGATAAATGTGCTTCCGTGAACTTTCATAATTCTGACCATAACAGTTACATATCTGTATTCCAGTTTACGGACTACTGCGAAACACATGTTCACCTTTACATATTTAAATGTGTGTACTGCACGAACGCTTTCATTACACTTTCAAGTTATATGTGCAGTGGTCATAGGTCAACTGGGACTGCATTCACGTGGGCCGGATACCAGAACCACTATTCTATTGGTGTTCTCCCTCATTGATATGCATACCCATAGCACTTAGCTACATCAACATACACCTCACCGCTTCACCTACAACACAGGCATCCATTCTCCTGCTGGAAAAAAGGCGGTACTACATATTACACATTCCCTATTGCCTACTGCTGTGGACTCCGGCTGCATTGTTAATCACTCCGAGTATATGCAGAACACCAAGGCATATAGTCCAGCCACATACAGGTCTTTGATTGTCAGGATGTTCATGTAGTGATCTGGGTTGAGGCTTGTCCACCTGGTGAATGGAACTTCCCTGGCCGAGGTCAAATGTCAGACGAAGCATATGGACAGGGATTATCTCCCTATTTTGAAATTTTACCTGTGTTTATAGACACAGGTGTTTGGGCGCATGTCAGCAACTTATTCTGTTGGCATTACATATTATGAGTTGGGTTGCTACAGTCCATACTCCACGGTGTGGGCTGTTCCCATTCACATTTGACTATTACCTGTATACAGTCATATGGGGATTATTATTTTTGGACATGAAGTGACTACAGGTATGCAGTTGTACATTATGTATGGACCATACCTCTCAACCTCTTAGAGCACTGAACCTGTGCAAAACCTACACGATGGGGTGACAATTAGGGACACATTTTAACGATTGCTCTTACAAGCTTAGAATGTTGATAGAATGCTAGGATTTGCATTCGCATGACTATTCTGCAGGTTGTGGAGTCTTATACTCAGGATATTTCTCATTATTTAGTGATGTCAATCCTCAGCTATTTACCACACTGGTGCAGATTGTCAGAGGCACACACCAACACTATGGGGCAAACCTGTGGTCATTCTTAGGGTTGCCACCTTTTCGACTAGCCAAAGTGGGACATGTTCTGTAGAGATGTCAGATTTTCCAGGACAAAACATACCTACAGCCGTGCATAGTACTGAACTTTAACCTTTTTGTACATATAATAGCTTATTCTAGTAACATTTGAATTGCTTATGCTACTTCACATAACATATTGAGGAGTCATATATAAAATAACTGTTTTATGCGACTATTGAAGTAAATTAGGGAATAAACTCTCAGGACATTTGCTATGTCTTGATTTTTTTCACAGGACACAACTGCCTACAGAGGGATTGTTACTCGCAAAGTGGGACAGGTGGTGACCCTAGTCATTCTGCAAATATCCGAACAGTTCAGTGGTATGGCACGGACCTCTATAATACGCTGTTGTGTTCTGGCACAGCAGTAGCTCAGCATTAAAGACCAGTTGGAATGTGCTGACAGACAGTTGGGTTTCAGACTTCATACTCCAGACATTAATGCCAATGTGCAAACTGTTATTCTATCAAATTCTGTTTCTAAGGGATATCTTTACAGATTGTCCCTGATTTTGGACCTTTGTCTCACTTATATTCATGGCTCTGTCCAGATATCTTGCTCACACAGGTTGACAGGTATGGTCAGTCATGACTGCACACAGTCAGTGTCCCTCACACTTGATCAGGGTTGACCTATTTACATAGTGTCTTCCTCGCCCTCATGCCGTTTTCCACTTTGCAAATGTGTGCATTATATTCTCCCTCCTATTCATGTCTGGACACGTGCGTCACGGGAAGGTATTTTATCCTGGGTGGTAGGTTATACATGCCCACTTAGTGCTGGACAGTGTCATGGACCTCCACTGCATGTTCTGACTTGTGTCCAGATATCTACAGGATTGGACATCATGTCGTCATACCCATTCTACTATTTACACAAGTTGGTCATCCCGTGAGGGATATCCCAAAAATTGGTCAAGACCAAAACAAGTTAGATATCGAAGATTTTTGTGGCTTCACAAAAATGTGCAGGGGGTTTTACCTGCAGAGGATACATGGTTTGCAATCCTGACACTGCCTAGGGTGACAATACCTACTACATATGCATAGGGGTCACTGTGTGTAGCTGTTTCTGCAACAAACCAGTGGACCAAGTATGGCTGGATTTGGTGGATGTTCTGGTATGGTGGCAGGTTGTGTGTTGTGGAGGGTATGTTGGGTAGGCTAATGTTGCGTTTGTTATGGCCAGTTCCATCAGGACCCATTTGTGGGTATGGGACGGTGCCGTATCTATACATTTGTCTTGCATATTTCCATATTCATATGTTTGTGGGATTGTGTTCTACACTATGGCCTGTCTGCTTGTCTTGCAGCTGTTTCTACATGAGGTTGTGTTTCTTTCCACTTCACCCGCTGCCCCCTCATACACCTCCGGTTCACCTTTTCTGCATATGACACAAGTATCGCCTTTGAGGAATTTACCATTAAACACACACCCCTCACACGCAAATTACTCACACCCCATAGAGCACTACTTTGGTTGTTGGCCCATGACACGGCCAGAGTTACACATTGACTACCCTACATGTGTCGGGTACCTTTATGGCTGTGTGGACTACCCTGGCATGTTTGCTTTCCACATGCTATACCTCACGCACATGGGTACACATCCTTTCTTCACTTTCATTACTTGGTTGGTGTATCCGGGTACTACCCATTCGACTGTGTCACATACACGTTCGGATTATACAACTGCCTTCCGAATTTTGCCAGCCTGTTCTACTCATTGGTAGGATGGCACCTTTTCCTATGTCCAAGCTATTCCTTACACATGTCCGACTGTTATGGACATTGCCTCCCCACAGTCAACGGTTGTGTTTCCACCTTTTTCAATTGGCCACAGTGTGACATAGGGTTACCAACTGTCCCACTTTGTGAGGGACAGTCCCTCTTTGGGCAGTTGTGTCCTGACATGTAATTGTCAATATGGCAAATGTCCTGAGATTTTAGGACAAACATATTTCTTATATTTTATGTGATAGTTGCATTAAACAGTTAATTCTGTATCTGAAATACCTGACTGTTATGAGAAACAGTATAAGCAACTAAAATGCTACAGGAATACGCTTTTCTTTAGGCAAATCAGTTATGTTCTGTCCTTTGTACTGGCCATAGGTATGTGCCGGCCTGTACAGTCTGATGTCTGTACCAAACATGTCCCACTTTGGCCATTTGTAATGGTGGCAACCCTACTGTGACAGTTGCGGTGAACACAGCATATTTTACAGGCCGACACATACCCATGGTCAGTTCGACAGATAGAACTTACAATTCTTGCCTATATCTAAGCTTATTCTTGTAGCATTTCGGTATCTTATTCTGTTTGTTGTGACATTTATGTATTATACATCCAGTGACCTATGTTTAATGCAACTATTGCATGACGTCTACGGAGGAATTATGTCCGATATTCTCTGGACATTTGCCAGTTTTACATGTTTGTGTCAGGACACTTCTGCCCACAGAGGGACTGTCGCTCGCAAAGTGGGACAGGTGGTAATCTTGGTCGATGGTACGGATCATACTGTTCCTTTCTGCCTACATGTGTCTGTGTTGTTATGGCTTGTTTATATGCTCCTTCTGTTTCGTTTACATGCGTATGCTATTTCCTATCAGATTTGGTATGTGAAATATGGACATACCTTTTGTATGTGACTATTACATGGCTTGTGGGATATGATTCAGACATACGGTCACTACCTATATCTACATTTCTCCTCGTGTATTTTGTTATGGACACATCTGCACAGCTATGTTCCCTCCCTCATATTATGGGTTGGCCGGTGACCCTCTCCGTTGGACCGGACGTACCTACTGGCGGCGCGCTAACATCTGATACGTGTCACTTCCACATGGTATAGCTATCAACACTACGTTGGACTACAGGCACACGGTTTTCCTGTCATTTGTTCATGGGTAGGGACCCGTTATTCCCTACCATGCATTTGTGTTTGAGTCTTCATTTTCTGTTCGCAGGGACTCTGCTTTGCATACGTTTCAGTCTCCACAGACACTGATAGGTACGATTACTATTGCTGGCGGAATATAATATTCAGCAGTTTAGGTTGCTCCTCAAAAGCCGACATTGACACGCCTCCCTGCGCAACTTCGATACGCCCCTTGCACTCGCACACGTTTCCTATGCACGTGGCTGTGGCGGCTGCGCGCCTTTATTAATATGCATATGGCGTGACTACTCCACATCTACACCTCACAGCCAGTGCAAGCCTTACGCCAGACTTGCGCCGAGCTTCATGAATCCGGGGGAAAGTATGTTAACAACCATATAAAGTTAATCTGAAACAAAAGGCTGAAAATTATACACTGATAAATGTGTGTATTATCTTTTTAGACTTGGTAAACACAGAGCCGTACTACACTTACAAAAAGCAGCTGCACTGACTCAAACAAAGATTAAAGACTAGGTTACTGGTATTTGAAGTAGTTTAAAACATACATTTGAACAATAGCATATTTTTAATTTATTCAGATAAATTTGGGGTATGAGTTAGAGTTAGATTATTTTTTCTTCAGCTAATAAATGATCCTCAGAATTACAGAACTGTTAGTAGTAATCTTTGGTAGGAGATTACCTACTAAGTTCAAGGTTGCAGTATCTAGGTATTTAAGGAATAGTGATATCAGAGTTGATATATATATGCTGTGGAATAAAATCCCGGTATATGTGAGGCAGAGCACCTCGCTGGCCTTGTTCAAGAGAAATCTTGACCAATACACAGCAGGAATAGGTGGTATGGCACTTCATACTATGGAGTACAGGGGCAAATCCCCATTACAAAAATGCTTTAAAGATATAACAGCAAGATTCAGAATTCACTGCTTCTTTTTGGAATGAATATTGCTTCCAGTTCTATGAGGTCATGATCTGGACCTCTAAACTAACTACAAGTAGATGAAGAGGACATCCATAATGGCCTGATAACTTTGATGGAAATTATTTCTGCTATTGGGTTTCTGACTGCAGGTCTGATGGCCTAACACTGAAGTTTCTGAAAACCTTTAATACTGAGCTGGCACTCTGGTTCTTCATCATCATCATCATCATCAACAACCCTCTTCTTCCCATTTTCTACATGGGGTCAGGGTTTTGTGTTAACTGTCTCCATCTCTCTCACTTCAGTGCTACACTCCTGTCTTCTTTGACGCTCATGCCTGACTGTCGCAGATCTTCTCTCATGCAATCCATCCACTGCTTCACTGGATGCTCTTGTTTCCTCTTACCTTCTTCCTGTCTGTCTCAAATCTTCTTCACAAGATTGTCTTCTGCTTTTCTGCATGTGTCCAAACCACCGTAATCTGTTCTCTTTGGCCTTGTCTGCAGTTGGAGCTACTTTGGCTTCTGCTCTTATGTCTTCATTTCTTCATCTGTCCCACATTGTGCATCCCACCACCCTTCTCAGAAACTTCATTTCCATCATCTCTAGCTTTCTTATCCACTCTGCCTTTACTGCCCAGGTTTCTGTACCATACAGTAGTACTGGTCACACCACAGTTTTGTACACCTTAATTTTCAGCTTCTTTGACATTCTTCTGTATTACACTACACTTGACACTCTATGGCAGTTTGATGCAACCGCTCTGATTCTAGTTGTAATTTCTTCATTCAGACTTCCCTTCTTCTCAACTACCAGTCCCAAATACTTGACGCTGTTAACCTATTTCACTATCTTCCCTTCTATTTCACTTCTCAGCTTCTTCTCATTTCTCCATTTTTCTGCCATTACCACTGTCTTATCTTTACTTAGTTTCATCACATGTGCCTTCAGTTTTGCATTCCATTCTCCTATCCTTTGCTGAAGCTCTTGCTCAGAGTCTGCCTGTAATGTCACATCATCTTCCTACAGAAACTTTGTTGATCTGTCCCATCAGACCTGCTTGCTAATGTAGTCCATCACCAGTATGAACAACAGCAGGCTCAGAGATGAACCCCTGGTGCACACTCACTTCCACTGCTAACCCTTCTGTAAGATGAACAGTGTTCATACTTGAGTCATTGGGTCCTTGTACATAGCCTGCACTAATTCTACCAATGTTTCTGGAACTTTGAACCACAGCAGTACTGCCCAAATCAGCCTTCTTGGGATGTAGTTATACTTTTTCTCCAAGTCTAGGAATGCCTAGTTGGACTCTTTCCTCATGTCTAGCTTCTTATCAACTATCTGTCTCGCTTCAAACATCAGGTCAGTTTTGCTGTAACCTGATCTAAATCCAAACTGCTCATCTTCCTTCTTACATTCTACTATTCTGTGTATCCATTTATCAATCACCCTATAAAGAACTTTCATGCAATGTGACAACAGTTTCATACTTCTGTACTGCCCACAGCTGTAGATATCCCCTCTGTTCTTGTAGACTGGCATGCGTATACTTATTCTTCAGTCATCTGGGATATGATTTCTCTCCACACTGCTATGAGTACCCTCAGGAGCCATCTCTCCCCTCTCTCACCCAACATCTTTATCATATCTGCTGTGACCTCATCTGAGCCTACTGCTTTCCCTGACTTTATTTTCTTTAGTGCTGTTCTTACTTCTTCTATGGTGGGATCCTCTTCTTCATTCATTATAGGTAGTGTCTGGGGCAGTACAGCTTCTGTGAGGTTTTCTTCATTCAGAATGTGCTGGAACTTCTTCCGTCTGCCTTTGATGTCCTGTTGACTGATTAGCAGCTTGTTTCTGGCATCCCTTATAAAGTGTGTCCCACTATCTTCTTTATCTTTCTGTCTTTGTCTTGCAACCTGATATAGTTTCTTTTTGCCACCTACTGAGACACTTTCCAGAAGTTGGCAGAGTGCCTCCAATGTCATGTTCTTTGCTATTGCAACTCCTTTCTTAGCTTCTTTGTTAGCCAACCAATATTCCTTCCTAGCCTGGTGCATCTTTTCTGTCTCCCACTTTTCCTGCACTCCTTTCTTTGGATGACTTCTTGGACTTCTGCATTCCACCACCAGCTTTCCTTATATACCAACCTTATTTCCATACCTGGTTCAGCTACATATCTGTTCTGTAGTCCTCACACATGCTGTTTTGAGGCTCTGCCATTCTTTTTCAACTCCACCTATTTCCTCCTCTTTTTAGGGTGATAGAGCATTGCATAATTCCTTGAACTGTTGTGCTTTCTCTCCAGTCAACTTCCAGGTCTTCAACCTTGTCTCTGTTGACCTTAGAGACTTCTATGACCATTGCTTGCAGCTGATTGTGGCAACCAGTGATTTATGCTGTGGGCAGACTGTTTCACTGGGGATGACTTTTTGTAATCACTGATTGTATGCCAATGCTCTTTCCTTATTAGGAGAAAGTCTACCTGAATTACATGTTGGCCACTCTTGTTATGTGATCTTGTTATTGTCTCTCTTTCTGAACCATGTATTGGCTGCTATCAAACCATTTTTTCAGACATAAGTCTAGAATGGCCTCTCCTTCTTTATTCTTGTTGCCCCACCCATGTGGACACAGGCAGTCCTCATATCCTGTTCTATCTGTCCTGATATTTGCATTCAAGTCACCCATTATCAACACCAATTTACGTTGTCTTGTTTTATCAAGTAGGTCCTGTAACTGCTGCATTAATGCACTCTTCTCCTCACTGTCACAACCCTGTTGTAGGACATAGGCTGAGATTATGAATACTGCCCTATCATTAGGCTGGAGTCTGATTGCCATGAGTCTGTCGCTAATTCTGATGATATCCCTCACTGCCTTCTGGAGCCTTTCTCTCACCACAATTCCCATACCATTTCTAGCCTGTCCTCCTCCTGAGCAGTAGACTCTGGATCCCAAGTCATGTGTCTTTGATGCACAGCTGGCACTCTGGTTACCCATGGTATATGGACAGGCTGAATAACTCAGCTAGTGCAACTAATATAATGGTGTTTACTAAAGAAGCAAAGAATATAGCATCAACAAGCACCTATCATCCTATATCACTATTAACGCTAAAGGCAAAGTTAGAAAAGCTACTGTCCCACTTATTAGAAGTTATCAACACTGTGAAGCAAGTTTTTTTCTTTTTAAATGCTCATTATCAAGACCTGACTTAATTATGTTATGGTAAATATGACACTTGTAGCTAGCCATAACAAAATTCCAAAGTATCTGTATTCTTGGACTTCACAAAACGTTTGACTTGTTGTATGGGATTTCATCTGTGATGTGACAGAGTAGTCCAGGATCCATGGGGGATTCTGTAAAATAAATGCAAAATGCTTTACATATATATTTTAATGGATATATCAACCTCCTCTGTGTTTCACATAGGAAGATGATAGGGTTACACACTACTCTCTTCTTTTTTGCACTTTTGTTTAAAGTATTAGTGGCCTATGGTAGAAACAACTGGGTGCATATGGAAAATGCCAAGCTCACTTGTGGTCCATTAGCTATGACTTGGTTTTCAAATGACTGCTTCCTGTGGGTCTCTCAGCCACAAGAGAATATCTGCTAGAACAGATTTGTAGCACTGCCCTATCGGTAAGAGGAAGCCATTTCTCCTCAAATTCTACCCTTGATGCAGTGTGATACAAATTAAAACAATGACAGTTAAGAATAGATCTGTGGTTGAACTCCAAACCACTAAAACTCACACTAGGAATCATTGAAACTGTTAAGTTGACAATGCATATTATTAAGTCTAACAGTAATACAAAACGTGTTTTTAAAGGTGGCAAAACCCCCTTACAAGCCTGCATAGGTAATCATGCCACATACCCTTGCATTTCAAAATATAATTACATCAAGACTGCACAACCATGGGGATAAGGACAAGCTTTCTTATTCCCGCAGTTCCATACTGTTGCTAATGTCAATGGCTGTACTTTGATAAAACGCAGGAGTCTATTAAGCAGAAGAACTGGCTATTCACATTTTTGAGAACATCTGGTGAACTCACGCCATGACATCTATTATGGCTCACAGGGAAGCAAAAGTACTTACTGATAACTTCTGCTGGGCCCTGCGGTGAGTATGTAGTACATAATCTTCAGTCACTCTTAGTAAAATACAGGAAAAGGGAAGTGACGGTGTGGAGAAATTAGATACTGTTATTTGTGCTAGCATGTCTGTCTGAGTTTTTGTATATAATTTCAGATTGTCTTGTGTATTGTACACCAGCATGACTAGCTATGATATTGTAAATAAGTTCTTACATGTTAATTTATGATCTGTTTATACAGAATGTTTTAAAGATTTGAACAGTGTTTCATTCTAAGGCAAACTGTCTCAGATTCAGCTGATCAGCAGATGATATCATTGGAATGTTGACAGTTGCTATGTGTTACTTTCAGAAGCTGAAAGGAAGGAACATTTAGAAAACAGCTGTTGGTTAAATTTAAAAATATGAAATGAAAGTTAGAAATGGAACAGTTGACAGTTAGGCTGGACATCCGGATGCTGAGGCTGAGGAGAAACAGCGTCAATATGAAGCGAGACTGAGGTGTTTAGAAGCTGAGGCAAACAAGAGATATCGCCGGCATGACCCTTTGAGAGGGTCATGGAGGTAATGGAAAAGGGAGTAACTGGATCCCAGAAGCTGTAAAGGTCAGTAAATGTTTTTCTCGATACAGGGATGGGGATGACTTTGATAGTTTTACTCTCATATTTGAGAGGGTATGTAGACAGTGTGATACTGACAATATGCTTTGAGTTTGCCTCCTGACTCCCTTACTCCATGGTAACGCTGTTCAAGCCATGTCAAAACTGTCTGATGTAGATTGTTTAAATTATGTTAAAGTTAAGAATTGTCTTCTAGATTGTTTTAAATGTCTGAAGAAACAATGGGATACACTGTGAAAGTGCTTATGTTGTATTTTTGCCTCAATAAATGGACTTTTAATGGAACAGTTCCATAGTGCCATCATTTTGCCTTACACCTTTTTGCCTTTTAGTACTTTCCTTTTTTGGGGGGGTGTTTAGGCATTAATCCAGAAGGTGCAGGTATTTTACTTTGTGTTTGGGTGTTTTATACATTGCTCTAAACTAATTTGAAGCTTATAGAGAAAAGTTTCATGAACACAGACACAAGGCAGATGAAAGTGTATATCATTATATTGCTGATTTAAGCACTTACTTTCACTGATTGGTGAGTGGGTGTCCGGTCACCACTTTTGAGGGACTGGCAGATCTTTCAGTGAGGGATGACATGAGAATCTAGTTAGCAGACAGATAGTGTAACTCTGTGGAGGAGTTGGGGAGAAAAGGGGATATCTACTTAGCAAGCAGAGCACCATTGCATAAGAAAGGGATACCCAGTGCTGCACATGAACATAAGGGAACCCATGGGGGGCAGTCTAAACCACTCCAACAGAGTTCACCAGTAACAGGAAAAACTACTAGTCCGAGTATATGGTTAAGGATTAGATGTTTCAAGTGTAACCAGAGGGGCCACATAACAGTCAAATGCCCATCGAGGCAAGATGTGACACAGAAGGTGAGGGAGCCAGCAAGTGTTGATGATAAACTAACAGTGGTAAGTTATTTGGAAACAACAGGAGTGCCAATCTATCACCAAATGTTATATCCTAAATGGTAAACAGGTTACTGCTAAGAGAGACACAGTTTTTGATATAACCATTGTGAGGCCTGCAGTGGTTAGAGAAGAGCAGTACTTGCTTGGACAGTCCACTCCAGTCAGAGCTTTGGGAGGGACCCCATTCCAAATAACTCTGGCTAGGGTTCATATTAACTGGGAGGGTGGAAGAGGAAACAAGCAGGTAGGTGTGCTTGAAGATATTCCTGCAGATGTCCTGCTAGAGAATGGCTTTGGTGATGCTGTACCTTGTCTACATGGAGTGACATGCATTCAAGCTTGGAGACAGGCATGTAGGCCCAATAGCCTGGAGGAGACCCAGACAGATCTCATAGTGGTGGCTGTTTCAGTGAAGGAGCTATCCTCTAGCAATATATATGAAGTGAGCCAGAGCTGCTGGTAGGTACTGATGTTCCCTTGGACATGGTGGCTGCAAGGATAGAGGTGAGTGATTGTACCTAGAGTGATAGTGAGGTACAGCTGTTCAAAGTTACTAGGCTTCGTGAGGTAGAGAAGCTTGGGAGGGTCACAAATGTACAGTTGAGCCAGGCTTAACGTATGGATCCTACATTACAAAGCTTGAGGGAGATGGCTAAGGAAGCACCTGACGCCCAAGGAAGAGGGAAGTCTGTACACTGGAACAAAGGCTTGGTGTATAAAGAGTGGACTCCTAAGGGAAGGTTTTTAAAGGTGAGGTAGTATGGCAGTTGGTGGAGCCTAGAACCTACAGTCTGACATTTCTAACTATAGTCCCTAATATTCCTTGTGCAGGTCATATTGAGGCAGAGAATAAAGGTTTACTGTATAAAGACTGGACTTCTAAGGGAGGGCTGGAAGGTGAGGTAGTACAGCATTTGGTAATACCTAGAAATTACTATCTGCTACTTCTAGCTATAGTACTCAATATTCCTTTTGCAGGTGATATTGATGTAGAAAAGGTGAAAATGCTTTGTTAGAAATTTTCAGCAGGGTATGTTTTCCAAGGGAGATATTGACTGACCAGGGTGCCAACTTCATGTCAGACCTGCTGACCTGTTTGTGGAAGCATTGTGGGGGTGAAACATTTGAAGAACACCCCTACAATCCCCAGACTAATGATCTTGTAGAGAGGTTAAACTCTACATTAAAGACTATGCTACAGGCATTTGTAGACCAGTTTAAAAGAGCAGGACTAACCATTAAACCCAGTAAGTGTCAGGGGGTATAGCAGTGGTCACTTACTTAGGACACAGAGTGGGGTGGTAAGATTAGGCCAAAACTTGTCAAAGTAGAAGCTATTCAAGCATGGCCAGTTCCTGTTTCTAAAAAGCAAGTGAGAGCATTTCTAGGGACAGCAGGGTACTGTAGAAAATTTGTGCTGAGTTGTAGTGCAATGACTGCACCTCTTACTGACCCAACTAGGAAAAATAAACTAGATAAGGTAGTGTGGACCACAGATTGTGAACAGGCATTCCAAAAACTTAAGGAGATTTCGGGTGGACTCCCTGCGTTAGCCAGCCCAGATTATAGTAAAGAGTTTATTGTGCATTTGGATGGTTCGGATTGTGGGGTGGAAGCTGTGCTCAGCCAGGTTTCCTCAGAAGGAGAAGAACATTGCAATGCGGTTTATAATGCCAATGCAAATGGATTGTCCAAGAGAAGAGTAGGTTTATATTCCTAGACACACCCATTTTTCTCAACCAACATTTTTCAAGGGTCACGTGAAAACTGTGTTTGAGTCATAGGGGGGAGAAATGTAAATAAATTAGACGCTGCTTTTGTGCTAGCATGTTTGTATATAATTTAAGATTGTCCTGTGTATTGTATGCCAGCATAACTAGCTATGATATTGTAAATAAGTTCTTACATGTTGATTTATGATCTGTTTGTACAGATTGTTTTAAAGATTTGAACAGTGTTCTTGTACATTTTTAACTGCACGTTTGTGAAGAGAGATTCTAAAGGCAAACTCTCTCAGATTTAGCTGATCAGCAGATGATGTCATCAGAATGTTGACATTTGCTATGTGGTACTTGTCAAAAGCTGAAAATCAGGAAGGAACTTTTAGCAAACAGCTGTTGGTTGAATTTAAAAATATAAAATGAAAATTAGAACTGGAACAGTTGACAGTTAGGCTAGTCTATAAAACAGCCTTCTGTAGTCAGTTGATCATTACAGTTGTCAGTTGTACTGTGCAGTGGCTACCCAAAAAGGACTTACCAAGAACTGTAAGTCTGCCTTTGTTCTGTTGTAGTAATTTAGTTTGGATCAGGGACAGTGTTCTTTAGTTAGTTAGAAAATTATAACTAATCAGCTAGATCAGTTAGAGAATTTCTGAATGTTGGATTTTCTGTCCTACATAATTGGTTTCATTTTCCTGGTGATTGAGCTCTGTTTGTTTACTGGAAATTACTGTTTTATCTTTTTAATCATTTTGCTCAATATTAAATATTTTTATTAACTTATATTGTGGCTGGTCAATCAATGTTTTTCTTTAGTGATTTGAGAGTGCTTATACTTGCTTGATAATTCCCAGGGCCACTCGTAAAGCCTGCTTAGGTCATTTACTATTATTTGTTTTTAATATTTAATTTTCATAATTGTA
This sequence comes from Protopterus annectens, assembly GCF_019279795.1. NCBI lineage: Eukaryota > Metazoa > Chordata > Ceratodontiformes > Protopteridae > Protopterus > Protopterus annectens. Next base: position 1,361,530,764 of record NC_056744.1, on the reverse strand, counting down.
CATCCCTTTAGAAGGGCATGAAAATGCTCTAATTGGTGACAGCATTACGGTATTATTTTGGGAGGGGACACAGCTGGAAACCTGTGTCAGGATTTCCCAAACGTCTTTGGATGTGTAAGATTTAATTTATTTAAGTGTAAGTGTATCAGAGGTCTTAAACTGGGACACATTGCTCTGAAGTGTGTACTCAAGAGTTACATTAGGGGTGGACAGAAGTATACAGTCGAGTCCCAGGCTATAGTGCATGTTCCTGTTGTGCTGTTAGGGGAAAATTATGAAATATTATCCCTGTTTAAGTGACAGTCTCGCATTGGAGTCAGCAGTGAGGACTGAAGCTCCTTAGTTACTGACACAGGATAATAAGGGACATCACATTATTTGGTGGCAGTTCAGTGGGATATTATCTGGATGTCATATTAATTGGTAGCAGTCCGGTGGGATGTTAACTGGATGCCACAGATGGATACAACTGAAATTTGCAATCTTGGCCAAGGTTTCAGTAGTTAAGATGTTGATTCTGCCTAAATTTCAATTTCTGTGTTGAAACTTTCCATGGTTTGGTTTTCTAGTTGAAAGACAGCAAATCCAAAATCTCCCCTCAGATATTCTGTGGTATTCCCATCTCCTAAACTATTGTGGAACAAGCTGATATCCACCATTCACATTAAGAGGCCAATGAATTGGCGTATTCTTTTCATAACTTGTGATGCTGCTTGTTCATAGGTTCAAAGGTACTTGCTAAACTATTCATGTGCTTAGGATCTTAAGAAGACTAGCCCTGCATTCCTTGATGATAATTATTAACCTTTACATTTTCCAGAATGAATCTCCATAGACAGACCGCATGAATACTAATTTTCAAATATGGGCCACACAAGTATATGTTAAGTACTTAATATTTTCCATATCCATGAGGGTCATTGGTGCTAAACCAGGGGTGAATCCGCAAGTAACATTTGAATAGAGTAAGGGGAGTACTTATTTTTTGTTGAGGGGAAACTGCTTCCTTAAATGTGACATTCTCTGTGATACATACCTATGCCTCCATCATGCTTTGTTAATTTTGCAAGAGATTGAGGTCCCTTGAGCAGGTTTTTCTGATCCCACTAGATGTCTGAATGTGTAATATGTCTGACAGAACAGGTTCTATTGAAGCACTGTACATGAGGCAAAGGTTGCCTCTCAGTAGCTTATATGATACAGAGAAGAAAGACAAAGCTTTGAGATGGTCAACAGTTTTTACAATTTAAGGCCATTTTTTTTTTTTTTTTTTTATTAGTAAGGATGTATTGAAAGGGACATTATACTAAATGACTGGCCTAATGAGTGCTGAATAAAGATGAACAATTATGTCCCTGGATCTGGATGCTGTACTCTTCAATAGAAGCTGTGTGATCAAAAAATACTTCCTTACAATAGTGGATATGTGGTGATCAAAGGACAGTTCATTGTCAACATGGGTTCCCAGATCTCTCACTATGGGATCATCTTTTTGGGGGGATGGGGACTATTGTCAATGTGATTGATCCAAATGGAGCTACACTTGCCAAAGGATAGTTACACATTTCTTGGCATTTAGTTTCAGTCTGTGGTTTTGGCACCAGTTATTTGTAGGGATTGTCCACTTGTATGTTTATGGTGTTCTCTGGGGAATTTATGATGGCAGCAAGTTTGTAGTTGTCTGAAACATGGTTAGCCACAATTCCTTAACATTAGCTTTGACCTCCAAGAAGTAAATGCCAAAGAAAAGTGGCCCAGGGAATGAGCCCTAAGACACTGCCCTAATGACAGGTCTTTTGGAGTAGTTAGAGTTGCCTATCCTAATTTCTTGTGTTCTATTTGTGAGCCTGTTAGCTATCCATCATGTTACAAAGTGTTAACATTTATTTGAAAAGTTTATCTATGATGTCATAGTGTGGGATGATCTCAATGAATTTTGGTACATTTTTTCTGTATGCATAGAGTAATTAAATGCCATTTTTATTCATAATTAACAGTAGTTGCAATGTTAATATGTTGATGTGAAATCAGTGTAGTTTAGAATGTTGATTATTGTCTGCTATAGTAAATTTGTTTAAAAAATACTACATAAAATTATATTATCATTTAGATCATTCAGTTCTAGCTCTTACTGGAATTATCTAAACAAATAGCTATCCAACTTTGACTGACATAGGTAGACCATAATGTTAGGTTCAGCTTAAAAAAAATAAATAAATAAATACTTCTTTGTAGAGCATTTTTTACTCCCTAAAATGGAAATGTATATTAAGGATAATAACTAAATTCAGAGATACAGTTAAGAAGTTAGAGCTAATTGGCAACACATATTTATGGCTGCAATCTGTTAACACAATGTTGGGCAAAATTTTAATTGTTTGATCAAGTATTGTTGTCAGATCAATTTCAAGCAACTTATTAACATTTAGCCCTGTCTTTGTGTATTAGTAAAGAACATTTGTCAGTTCTTTGTTTTTTACCTGTTGCATACAAAACTACAATTAAAATAAAAAAAATTATGACAGTTCCTATTTTACTGAATTTCTGAATATAAACACTATTGTTTATAAAAATGAAATGAATAGTAGTACAGTCTGATCATAGCAGAGTTCTACTAATTTGGGCCTAACCTGTCCTTATTATTGCAAAAATATAACAATATGCCTTTGTGATAATACTAGTTATTCTACTTAGAATAATTTGGTCTATTTCATAATAACAATTTTTGTATATAATTGTCAAAATTTACTTAAGTGATTTAACACATCTTATATAGGCCATAGATATTTTACATTTTCATTTGAAATATTTAATTGTTGTTATAATTGACTTAATTGATTTATTTAATTATTCTTAATATAATTTAATAAATAGTAATTAGTAATATTTTAACTTCTGTTTTAGTTCAAATGTCACTCAATTTTATGGCTAATATGCTGAAATGTTGTAAATGTTATACATGCAGTTTGTTTTATCTGGAAATCTTAATTAAGATTTTAAGGAAATTTTGATCAATACATTTATGGAAAAGTCATGCAAATAAGCAATGACCATAAGTAATTGCAGAGTATACAGAAGAAATGGACACGGGCATGACTTACTTTGCAGCAGTTTCGCATGAGAATAGTTTATGAACCTGGAAATCCTTTACTTATAGTAGATATGCTGAGTCATTCAGATTTGTCATACTGGCAAGAAGCTCTGCTTGGAGAAGAGCTGATGGTTAACCAAAATGTATCACAATTACTTCTGAGAGAAAATAATGCTTTTGAAATAATCTGAGAAAGCTTTAGAAATGCAAATGCTTGCAAAAGGTATTAGGAACAATTATCCAGAACAGATGGTTGCTGTGAGGAAAACATGTTTGTCTTCTTCAGAAGTCTTGTGTATTAAAAAGACGAAAGTGGTAAAACTTTCAAAGGCATGATCAACAGTGTTTTTTATTTGTTTTATCACTTTCTGCCTGGTGAATTTTGGTTGTTTTAAATGTAAGAATAATAGAGTCAGAGGTGTAATACATTTTTTTCAGAAAAATAATCAAAATGTTGAAGCAACAAGACAAAATTAAGATATCAGAGATGTTAACTTAATCTTCTGTAGGTATGAGTAACTGAGGGGCCATATCAGCAAAGCTGAAAGTAGAACAGACAGACTGGCTTGGGAGATGAAGGAAAAAGATGAATAACAGAAAACAGGAAGAGCATTGAGGAAAACAATCGGACAGTTAAAGAATTATTACAAATGTGAAAAAAGATGAGCCCTACCTCTTTTTGCAAATATTTAGTAAGCAATCTTCGGTGGAGAATATTTTTTTTATTTGCTTGGGGAAAATACTCACCTATGAGTATGGCTGAAGTAATTAATAAATCTAAAACAAAGAAAAAATGAAGGTTATCTGGAATGCGGGTCTATATTAGATGATTGAACTTTCAAATGTTCGACCATCATATGGTCGAAACCATATGATTGAACTTTTGAAAGTTTTAACGTTTTAATGGAGATCTCCGTACAGAGCAGAATGGGAAGAGTTCCCTTTTCTGCACTGTAGTGCGATCTTGGATTTGGTATATTTAAAGAGTGGGGGGTGCCCCCCTGCTTAAAATGTTCAGGTAGGTTATTTGTGTAGTTTATTTATTTTTTATTAGATGTTCAAACTTTTAAAAGTTCGAGCATATGGTGCCGACCATACGACGGTCAAACTTTTGAAAGTTTGATCATCTAATATAGACCCCAGAAATGCTTTCTTAGTAAGCAAAAAAGAATAATATACCTACAGATAGCTTAAAAGTTAGTTACTAAAAGTATCAGAGAACATCACATCAATTAGCACAAGAAAGAGAAAGACATCCATGTTATAAAACATTAGTTATTGATGTTCCTAGAAGTGAATGCTTATTACTGGCATACCAAACCAAAGAAATGCTTTATCAGTTACCTAATATTGACTGAGATATTGCTATATTTTTTTCAATTCCATTATCATTTGCATTATTATAAACTACATGATTTCATGAAATTTGACATTGTAGACCAGAAGATTCATTTTCCACAACCAGCATTTCCTCTTATATTTATCACTTGTAAAACTGCCATTTTACTTTACTCAGTGTATTATCTATTTAGTACCTGTTCTAGTTATGTTTGTATAGAGAAGTAGCACAAAAATACACAACAGAAATACAGCAATACCAAGAAATTACACTAGACAAACAGTGGTTCAATTCTTATCATTTTTTCTCATGAAAATTGAACTTAATAATAATTAGTCAGTGTCCTTGAATAGTGAATGAACTATGTATATATGTTTGTCTGTCAAAATATGAAAAATGCTCATAAGAGTGAATGATTTAAGAAATGAATGTCAAGAGAGTGTACAATACCCTTTGAATGTATTTGTTACATACATACATACATACATACATACATACATACATACAAATATTTCAGGCAAGGGCAATAATGCCCTTCTAACCTACCAGTATACCAAAACAAACATTCCCATGAAAACTAGTTCTTAAAATATCTAAATTAGTACTGTTTTAATATTATTTGGTAGTCTGTTCCATATACTAGCTACTCTTTCAAACAACCGGTTAGTACATCTCTCATTCCTGTTTGTTGAACATTAGCCACTGAACTGAAATCATACAAAACTTAAAAGAATATCAGTTAGTGTTATTACTGTCATCCTTTTCTCACCTTGTAGTATACCAGTTCTCATTGATAGTAGGTCATGGCTGCATGATCTAGAGCACCGATTATTATTCTGAGTAACATGACCTTAACAGTACCCTATGCTGTTTGTGATATGGATCAGTACCCTCTGCTGTTTGTGATGTGGATAAGGACCAGACCCTCACCTACTGGCCAGCTGAGTAGAGCTGTGCATAATAACACCTCAGCTGCACCTTGAGAGATGCATAGCTGTGCTCCTTGTGATGGAGAAGCTTACCAGCACCTACTGATCTACTTAACAGGACTGTAAGTGATTGGATCTCAACCGCATTCAGTAACATATTTAACAATGCTCTATATGATAGGAACCATATCAGATCTACCAAGCTACTGAACATGGCTATCAGTGACAGATAAGACCATTACCCAGTGACTTACTGTAGGGTTCATAGCTAGGTACTAGGTTAACTGCCCTTGGGGGCCATTTTAAGCCTATCAATTTCCATTTCCAAGGTGAGTATCAAACTCTATACTTAGTGTCTGTGAGGTAAACACTTTAACCATTATGCTAACCCCTCCCTTCGATCTCTCTGAAGGGAAGTTCATTGTTTAATGACATCAGAGTTAAAAATGCAAAAGAAAACATATAATGGCGACAGGAAGATTTTTTTTACAACTAAAATAGTTAAAGTTCATCTGTGGTGTTACTTTAAAAGCTAACTGAAAGCAGAATGGAAGCATTTCTCAGTTTTGTCATATGAAACTGTTCACTTGCTAGTTTCTGAGACTGCCTGATGTACTTCTGACTTTTGTCAGACTTGGGTTTGGCTTCCTTGACTCTTGAAAATTATATGTATGCTGTTTCATTGTTTCTTTCAAATCTCTTGACCAACATAGCTAAAAAAATTTTTTAGAATGATACATTATCTTAGGCCTTTGCCCAAAAATCTAGTTGCCACTGAAACCCTCACTTCATAAAGAAAAAACAACATTTATATTTTTGAGCTGTGACACAGGATCTGAATTGCCTAGGTAGCCTCTGGTGACTGCCAAAAAAGCAATTACTAGAAAATGGAAATCAAAGTCTAAACCAAGTATACTTGAAGTGGTATGAATATTGTAGCAGAGATAAAAGAACATGAAGTGGAATCCTGGATAGGGTAGAAGTAAATCACATAAAGAAAATGGAAATTGTGGAAACAATACATAAAGAAAAATGTCCTGGGGAAGGAATGATGTTTAATAGAAGGCAGGAGTAGAACAATTTATGAAATGTTGCTTTGATTATATTGTATAGAACAGTACAGTATATGTGATGTATAATGTTTGTAAATGTGAACTTGTTAATATAGTTTGATTACTTCTATATAGCTATAAGCTTGCTTAGGGGAAAAAAAAAAAAAAACAGTGACACATTTTCCAAAGATGAACTGATTATTAATGAGAAAATACCAAGGATACATATTAGCATAGTAATGTTCTACTGGTCTGGAATGAAGCTAAACTTCAAATCTCTCTCAGTTAATGACCAGTTTTCTTGTATCATATGAATGCTGGTATTCATGAATGACTTCCACCTTCTGCAATCCCATTACCCAAGACACTTCCCAGACATCAGGAATACTGTGAAGAATCCTGACCTAAAACATGCATACCAAAAAAGAAAGCACTTCCCAGCTGGAAGCACACATACAAATTCACATGCTTCATGCATACATACATTTTCATATGCATGATTTTAGAAGAATTTATGTGTGTGGCACTTTTTCTCCTTCTTAAATATAAATATCTGGAAAAATAGATAACTGTATATAACAATACAACACATTACTTAAACACAGCTAACTATATAACAATGTAAAGAAATGTTACTGCTGTGTTGTACTGTACTTGTATGTTAACATGCCTACAATGCCATGTGAGCATGGATACTCTTTATAGTTTGTTAAATGATCGAGTTTCCTTAGAGAATACCTCTTTCTTTATATTTTCATCATAAATGACACATATTTCCTTTATTGGAATTCTATCGATTCAGTGAATGACTTTACACCAAAAGTTATTTGATTGAAAAAGTATCACTGAAAACCACTTTTGGATAACAATAATCAATTGTTCATGGGGGAGGAGTCCCCCCACACATACTCACTGTAGGCGGACACGGCCACATCCCCCCAACTTATACATGTCAGCTCAGAAGTTGCACAATAGTGAAGAAACATGCAACCTCAAATATTATCAAAAATAATTTTTACTGATTTTTTTTTTTAAACAAAAGGCTTTTGTTTTATAGCCATTTTTAAGTTTACAAGAACACCCTTTCTTCACTATTCCAGCATTTCATATTCAGTGCAATCCAACATTTAGCACTGACAAATACTTTTTTAAAAGTTATGCTTTAGGTTTCACATGCTGTGGTAACTTAATACAAGCATTTACATTACTACTACTGCTGTGCTAATGCATGCAGCAATACATTGCTTTTTCAGTCTGCATCAGCATTTTCTCAGGTCATAAAGTCTTCAGTCTGTATTGTCAAAATAGTAAATCCTTCTGTGATGCCCCACCACTGGACCAGTAATCAAGGAGCCTCAATCCTCACCACTAGCACCAGTGGGGGACATACATTGGGAAGATGACAGGTACACACCCACAGTATTTCCAGATGCAGCTCTCTGTATCAAGTGCAATTTCCCTTAAGAGCACACAGAGACCACAGTCAGTCAAGGGCTGGTTTCTCCCTCTTTCTCCAGATCCCCAATAAGACTCCCCACTAACACAGCCATAGAGTTGGAATCTTAGCTGAGTGGCCAAGCCAAGACTTCCAACACTCTCTCTGTCCAACAAGTGCTTCGTGTCACTGCCAAGTAGCTGACTCATGCACTCTTGGAAATTTGTTTTACACACATACACACACACACACACACACACACACACACACACACACACACACACACACACACACACCTGGGAAAACCTGGCACAGGTTTACTAGCTATGCCCACTTATGCCCAGACTATAAGGTAGTTATTACTGCCACCAGCCACCTCTTTATCAGCTACTTTAAAGCCCTTAACAAAGGGTGTCCAATCTTACTGTGTAATGTTACTATCAATACAAATGGTAGTTTGACCAAGAGCAAGGCTATTAGGAGTAGCCTACACAGTGTCACCAAATAAATATGCAAGTACTCTCAGAACTTAAGTATATCTCACAAAGATCAGCCACAATGAAATATTTAAATATCTCTCTCTCTCTCTCTCTATATATATATATATATATATATATATATATATATATATATATATATATATATATATATAAAAACTCTGAGGGTAATACTACTCAATGCTAGAAGTCTAAACCTCAAAATGCACTCTCTCAAGGCATTCCTTAAAATGGAAAAGATCAATATCTGTGAACTGACAGAGACCTGGTTCAAGACCGATATCTGTGCACTGACAGAGACCTGGTTCAAGGCTCCAGAGAGCACCCCTGCATTACCAGGCTATAATTCATACCACACCTTTCAGCCACCTAATCTGGACCGAAACACTAAAGGTGGAGGCGTGTCCCTATTCATTAAGGATATCCACACATCCAGGCTAGTTTCTCAACATAATGCATCCGAAATTAGCCAAGTGCAACTAACACTGGGCAAGACTGCAATCCAGGTTGTAGCTTGTTATAGATCCCCCACCATGCCCCAGAATTCCCACTTTTCATTTTTTAAGATACTGGAAAATATTAAGGTACGACCCAATACCTTAATTATGGGTGATTTCAACTACCCCACCATCAACTGGGAAAACTACTCATGTACCAACTCATTCGCTCAACATATTCTGGAATTCATAAATTCCAATGCCTTGGATCAGCTTGTCCACACGCCCACCAGGGGCAGCAATATCCTGGATGTGGTCATTACCAATATGGGTAATCAGTGTTTCACACCAGAGGTCAACTCCTCACTGGTCAGATCCGACCACAAGCTAATCACCCTAGACATCCATATCCCTCCACCCCCCATTAAGGAAACCATGGTCAAAAACTACTCCAAAGTCAACTTCATGCTTCTTAAGATAGAAGTGGCAAACGTTACGACACCCATACAAATGGAAAATAGAGGTACAACTGCTGAATCTTACACAAATGCACTGCATAAGCACATACACGAGTGCATGGATCATGCCATCCCCAGCAGAACCAAGACACTATCCTCCAAAAAAAGGAAGCCAATCTGGTGGTCCCCTGCCATAAATAAACTCTACAGCAGAAAGAAGAAGCTGTTGCAAAAATGAGTAAAATCCCAAGATTGGAGGAACTCCCTGGTCAGCCTCAGCAAGAAGCTGAGATCCCTCATAAAATCCTCCAAAGCCAGTTACAAAAATAAAATCGCCACTGATTCCAAAGACAACCACAAAGCATTCTACAGCTATGTCAAGAATCTTAATGGCAACACTCAGATCTGCTCTAAGCTACAGCACAATGGCAGTAAATATACAGAACCAACCGATATTGCCAACATCATGGCAGATAATTTCAGTGCTAAATTTACCCCCCTCTCACCCTCCAACGGGCCCATCTTAATACCGGAACTGCTTGACAGGGGCACAGGAAAATAATTTTCTTGGGTTGCGAAAGCCAGGGAACCTTTTTGGCTAAGCTTATATAGGCCCCAGGGCTGATAGCCTAATACCTACCTATGAACCTATATTTAATAATAAATATTAAAAGAACAAGAAAATATACAATATATATTTACAGTGACAGCAGAGTTCAAAATCACAGGAAATATTTAAAACAACATTGCATGGCAGCTTCAAATAAATAAAGAAAAATATCTAAGCTAAGCTTTGTTATATTCCTGAGTATACTATTCCCTAGTACACTTACTTAATTAGAGCAGCAAAGCAGATATGTGGTGAATGGTTCCAGTTGTTGCCAGATCAAAGACAGAATACAGAATGCAGTCTCTCTCTCTCTCTCAGAGACTTCCCAAATTAATATCTCAAATATTACTGCTGGGATAGCTTGCAGAATGACACAATTTCTTGTCATCTGACTCAATCCCAGGTACCCCCCCCACTGCTGAAAGCTAGCAGTATTTAGCATCCAGTTGTGAAAATACACATACCTCAGATCTTTTGGCAAATGGTGGAAGTTGTAAAACAATTTACATCCCTCCACATTTAAAGACAATACATAAAACTTCTCTAGTACAGACATTATGTCTTCTGTTGTACTTAATAACATATTTTAATTGCATGGCTGTAAAGTAATTTAATTTTAGCTATTTTTCTGAAGTCAACCTCCTGTGTCCCAGTTACTACTGTTAAAATATGTACATCTAAACCATTACAACAGTGTAGGTATATTTCTGTTCTATTCCAGTAGGGCATGCTGTGGTTACATTTTAAGCACTTTGCAAAATCCTTTTCAACACACACTTGTGTAGCAGCTAGCAGCAGTTTGATATACACCTCACATACAGTTCTAATATATTTGTAACACAAGTATCTTATATGAATCATACACCAATGCACTGTACGAACATGTACATAAATGAGTGGAACTAGTCATACCCAACAGAACCAAGATGCACTCCTCCAAAAAAAAAGAAAGCCAATCTGGTGGACCCCTGCCATTAATAAACTCTACAACAGAAGGAAGAAACTGTCGCAGAAAAAGGTGAAGTTGCAAGACTGAAAACATTCCCTTATTAGCCTCAACAAAAGTTGAGCTCTCTCATCAAAACCTCCAAAACCAGCTATGAAGGCAGAATTGTGGCAGACACTAAAAACAACCACAAAGCCTTCTATAGTTATATCAGGAATCTCCACAGCAATACCAAGATTTGCTCTGAGTTACTGCACAATGGTACCTCCTATACTGAGCCAACAGATATTGCCAACATACTGGCCGACAGACTCAGTGCCAACTATACCCTCCCCAAAGGACCAATCGCAATACCGGAAGAATGCCAGGTACCCAGCATTACTGCAGCACAGGTTAAAGCTACATGGTCCAAGGCCAAAAATACAGTTTCCATGAGACCTAACAATAACCCTGGCTGTGTTCTACATTAATTACAAAGTGAACTGGCACCACAGCTGTGTGCCCTGTTCACTCACAACCTCACCTCAGGCTTTGTCCCTAATGAATGGCACACTGCTAGTGACTACAGACCCTAAAAATTACCACCACATTAGCCTGATGAGTCTGATATGTAAGGCTATGGAGCGCATCATCATGGACCTAATTAACAAGAATATAGGGAATCTCCAAACTCGATACCATGCAATTTGGTTTTGTGAAAGGTAGATCAGGCCTGCTCAACCTGGTTGACTTCTTAGAGTCAGTCACCAGAGCTGTAGATGAGGGTAAGGCAGCTCATACAGCCTACCTTGATCTGGCCAAGGCATCTGATACCATTCCTCACTCAGGAATTATCGATAAACTCAGCAAACTAGGCATCAACCCCTATATCATTAGGTGGGTTGCAAACTGGCTCACACATAGAACCCACAGTGTGAAAGTAGTGGAATCCAAGTCCGTCTGCTGACCAGTCATGACTGGGGACCCAAGGGGATCAGTCCTGGGTCCTTTCCTGTTTGGCATCTACTTCTCAGAAGTCCAGGCCTACATGGAGGGACTCTGGCTGACCAAGTTCACAGACAACTGCAAGCTGGGAGCCATTATTAACTCCCCAAGTGATGCAGACATCCTACAGAAAGGCCTCACTGAAACCAATGACTGGTATCAAAACAATGGCCTTAAGCTTAATGCCAAAAAATGTGTCATCATCATCCCCTTTGGGAAAAACTCTGTTCCCACTAATTGCCACAATCGATGGGAGCCCACTGAACACTGAAGGTGTTATAAGAGATCTGGGGACACAGGTTGACAGCAACCTCTCCTTTGACCACCACATTGCCACTGTGGTCAGAAAGTCCTTCTATGTGACACATCTCATTAGCAAGGGTTTTGCATCCAGGAAGAAAGAGGTCATCATTTCTCTCTACTCTTCCTTCATTAGACCAATCATAGAGTATAATGCCCCATTTGGAATGTACCTCACTAGACACCTGTAACAGCTGAAGAGGCCACAGAAGTACCTCATGAAGAGGATCCTAGGCCTTAAACACATGTCCTACACAGACAGACTCAAAAAACTTCAGCTATCCTATGTCTCATATTGTCTACTCAGAGGCGATCTCTGCTTGACTTACAAAGCCATGTCTGACCCAGCTCCTTAGAAATGCTACATCTAAAGAAATCCCAATCCCTCAGCACCACATGCTCCAGAGACCTCAACCTCATTACCACAATCACCAGAACAAACTGGAGGGATAGGCTCATAACCCAGAGACTGCCCATGCTCTGGAACAGACTTCCCATACATATCAAGCAGAGCACCTTACTGGCCCTCTTCAAGAGAAATCTTGATGAGTAGATGGGAAATAGAAAGTTCACCCTGGGGATCACTCCAGTGGCTCTACTTGATAGAGGCACTGGAAACTAACATCAGGCGGCATAATGCCAGGGCACTTCTATGGGCTAGGCTTGTAAAGGCTCCAGGGCCATTAGCCTAGTACACACCTATGAGCCTATGTTGATATACACAAATTACATATAATTATTTACAAAGTTCCAGATAGCTGGGTTGGCAATATCTCCTTTCATGACATCTTCATTTCTCCTTACCCAACTTCAGTGTTATAAGGTTTCCTCAGTTACTCAGGATAACATCTCTGGAGTAGAGGATAACATTTAGGGAGCCAATGTGGGCTTGTTCTTGTTGCCTGTTTATGACCATCAAGACAATGTTCCCTATGTACACAGTCATCTGTCAAAGACATTGCAATGTCTTTGGTATGGACATCTCGTTGTAGGGAAGCCTTCTGGTCTTATGGTGGCTTGGTTGGGGAGTTGCAGCAGTCCATCATCATATGCCCTATGTTCATCTTTCAGTATTTGAGGACAGCTACAGTCATCTGTCAATTTTGGGAATGGATTTTAATATCATACCCTGAATGCATAAGTCTGATCATTCATCCATCTACAGGTAGTAGTCTGGTCATGGTCTTTGACCCATCCATCTATGATTACTAATCTGGACATCTGGTTTTCATGTGTGTCACCTTGATCTCATGTTTTGAATATATTGAGGCAAAATTGCACAGTACTTAATCATAGTAGTTTTCTCTTAGTGATTTACTCAAATCTATTTGCTTCACAGTTGCCAGAGATTTCAAGGCAAGTATTGCTGGATGAAAGGCTACATGAGATTTGGAAGGTCATGCAGATGAACAATGCTACCTCCATGTGGTGACACATCTGATAGAACAACTTCTACTGCGTGTTTACAATGTTTATATAATTTCAATTTAGAGTTTTGGACCAGGACCTTTAAGAGTTTCACTAAGGAATTATAGTGGTGATCCAGTAATCCAAAATATGATTTAGTTGTATGATCGACTGAGACTAGGCTGTCTTTTTTTTAGTAATTCATGCAGCCAATGACTGCCATTTTTGCAGTAATTTTATTTAACCAGCAATGAACAGTTTACAAGCAACATAAACTAATAAAGCAGTATATAAGCAAAAATAGATACTTATGTTAGCAGGTTGATAGGCGAGTATGTACAATTGGAATATTCTGGTCTTACATTTGAGCACCCTCTAACACTTTTAAGGATTGTGCTTGTCTCACCATAGACTGTTAAATGTGTTTTGAAAAGGAGTACATTAAAGTCCTGCCATCAGTCATTTTTTTTTTTTTTTGACAAAACTGCATTTGAAAGGTTTGATATTCGGACTGTCCAGCAGCACCAAAGCAAGATACTTAAAGCAAAGACAGTAGTACCACAATCAGTTCAATAGCTTATTCCAGTTTAGTAGCTGAGAAGCTTGCCATTTGGAGTCAGTGTATATGCTAAGCTGTATTATATAATAAACAGTCATTATTATTCAAAAACTGCCCAGTCAGCATGCCTGTTGTAAATCAAGCACATATCAATAGAAGGAAGTTCAGCCACTCAATAATACTTTGTATGGGATATCCCAGATAACTGCCCATAACATATGTCATGAAGGAAATGCTGCAAATCTTCAGACAGTTAAGAGGTTTACTTACTGGCAGCACAATTGATCATACTGCCTGTAACCATGCCTCTCAACTGTTCAGAGTTTTGTAAAGTGCCCCTGGTTGACCTCATATTTTTGTTACATCTGTCATATATTTTTAGATTGTTTGCTAAATTACTGAGGATTTATGTTTATCAGTGTTGGCAGACATTAAACTTTCATTTTTCTGTTATACAGAGAATACGTGTTGATACCAAAACCTGTTGCTCTATTAAATTTTAAGTGACTTTCAGTAATATTTAAAATTTATCCCCGATTATACTCTTTATCCACCATTATTTTTGGCTTTGTCTAAAATTATTTAGCAAAAGAGCAGAAATATAAAGATGTAAGTACTGAATATTATAAATATTCCTAGAAATAGACACACACACACTGCCATGGGAATGCTCTCTTTCTCTATCATCTCTCTTGCATTGATTTGCTATATTGTGTAAGTGCATGGATGTAGGTTGCTATACACATGTGCAGTATGTGGAAAAACTGTAAAGTGTCATCATACAATGAAATTATTTAAGAAAGGTAAACCGTTTCTTTCTTAAAGAATGTCATTGTATAATAGAATAATCCACTCTTGCTGTGAGTATCACAGGATCAAACCAAACCAACTATGGGTAAACCCTGTGATACCTACACCCTGTAGTGCTTCATTGCTTAAATATCAATAATCTATAATTTGCCCCATTTGTATAACAGATGATGTGCTGCATTAAAGTACACATCTGCGGTGAACTGTTCATCTATCTGACACGGGGGGGGGGGGTCAGTCAAACAGAAATGTATATCCACAATAGCATTACAGGATTGTACTCCCAAAACGTATGTCAAACCCACAACCCATATAACAGTAAGCATTAATAAACCCAGTTTGGTGTCCAATACCCTTTGAATAGAAACAGTGGTATTCCACAGTAGGATTTGTGCATGGTCCAAACTTGGCCATGAGAAAGCAGATAAGATCTGTATTAGTAAAGATGCAATCATGCCAGCAGAAAGAGTTGATCCTGACAAAACTGTGGCAGAACAGCAAAGTGCTATACATTTTAGACAGTAGAGTGTTTGTGTAAAATGATTATTCACTGTAAACTACACAGAAAAGCAACTTTATCCCAGCAATCAGGTGTGAGATTCAAGCTGCTTTATCTAGCTGTCTTCAGAATATTTTTTTTGGAGGGTGAAAGTCTTTTTTTGTTGCAGAACAGGCTAAGGGGGAAATATAAAAGTTTGTCCAACAAGGGGGTGAGCCATCAAATAAAAGGGGTCTCTTGTTTCTCATTGTTCTAATGGAAGGTTCATAAACAGGCTTTGCCAGTGAAATCTCTTCCAATGTTCCAAAGGAGAATGCTTGAGAGACAGAAAAAAATCACAGGAGTTGACTAGAAGAATTGGGAGTGCCTTGGACTTGAACTGGAGTCTGGGGTTGGGAGATGGAGATGAACAGAAAGATGACCAGCAACACAAAAATATAGTCAATAAATATGAGACCATAAAACATCTGTCACATTTGTTAAATATGGATGGTTATTGGAAATATGGCTGAGAAAGAATTGATTTTTGTTGAATTTATTACATTTTTTGTGGAACTGACTTGCATATGCCCCATTTCATGTCATTAACATTTGAAAGGACACTAAAAGATGAAAAAGAATAGGGTAAAACAAGGAAAAAGTAATAAGTAAAACTATTTTTTGTTCTTAACAGTATTGGTGTTAAACATTTCTTGATATAAACTACATGTTATATTGTAAATAATTTTCAGTGAGTGTTGTATGTGATAAAAATATTAAAGTAAACATGTACTTTTTTCTTTTTTGGTTTTAAGAAATGTAGGCAATATAATACAAAAAGTGAGGAAAGACTGGACAAAAGCACATTTAAGTCATTAGGTTGTAATATTGGGCTGTAGAGGTGAGGGAATGGGATGTAAAGGGGCACTGATTATAATACATGTAGAACTGAAATGTTTTCTTTTAGTTTTGCCATTGGCTTAATCTGATGACAAGTATCTGTATAAGCAAGTGTTTTTTTAAATGACAGACCACAATGTAATTAATATTTTTGAGGGTATTCATTAGAACAAAAAGCCTTGTAAAATGTGATATAGGTTCAAATGGAGATAAGAAACAACTGCATAAAGGATCAGCCTGCCAAACAGCGGTTGTATGTAACACAAAAGTTGGAAATAGACATTGAAAAAAGTGTCATATATAATAGATAGGAACAATCACTTCTTATCATAATGGCTACACTAAACATATTATTTTGGAATGTGACTGGTCTCACAGGTATAGACAGAAGGTAAAGTATTAAATTATATTAAAAAATGCAGAGTGTAAATAACAATGCTACAGAAGACACATTTGGAAAGAAGTGAGCATGTAAACTTGATAAAGAAAGGATTTCAGGATGGATATTCAGCAGACTATCAGGGGAAAAGGAAAAGGGAAATGATTATACTAATTGCTAGAGGAGATCCAACAGTAAAAGAAGAGGGGAAAAGGATAGTAATGGTAGATTTGTGGTAGTAAAGGACTACTGGCAAGAAAGGAGGATTACACTGGCATGTATTTGTATTCCACCTAAAACTGCTATTATGGAGCCTAATAATTTTGGGGACAAAGTATTAGCTTTCAGCATGGACGTTTTCTAATATTGGGGACTAGAACTTGATTGGCAACAGTGAGGTTGTATCTAGGTAACATAGAAGGGAAAATATAACAGAGGAGGGCAGATTGCTAAAAAAAATATGAAAATATTTGGCATAGAGGATATGAATTCAGTAGTTGGAACTTGGGGAGAATTTGCATATTATTCTCCAAGGTAAAATAACTTGGCTAAACTAGACAGAAATAAAATTTCACAGGAATATGTGCATTTAATTGAAAGCTTTGACACACATCCAATGACTATTTCAGATAATAAAACAATAACAACTAAAATAAAAATGCATGGTAATGAAGTAAAAATGAGACACTTGCACCCCCCCATCTGTTAAAAGGAGATGAATTTAAGGAATGGGAAGAGGAAATTATTCTTGAGCTATTAAGGAAGATAAAATTTCTTAAGAAGTCATAGCTAGTGAGTGGGATAAAATGAAAATGCTATTTAAAAACTGAGTAGAAATAAAAGAAAAAAACTGATGTGGTTAATAAGTAACAAGAATTATTTAGAGGGGCTAACAAAGATTAAAGTATTACATAATAAGGGAAATCTCACAGAACAAGAAAAGGTGCAACTGCAGAATGCTAATGAGAAAATAAGGGCATATCAAGGTAATATGCGTGACTTTAGAAATACTACTGTTAAGCAACTGCTTTTAATAATAACTCCAGAGCACAAAAGCTCTTAGTACAATGGCATAGACAACAGAAAGTACGAAGGGTTGTTGATAAGCACAGAGAGCCTATATCAAGGAAACACTACCAGAGATCCAGTAGAGGAATTAGAGGTATTTCAGAAATTTTTATGAAAATTTGTAAAAAGCAGAGGAATGTGGAAATAAAGAAAAAGCATAAATGTAAATATTTATGGAAGACTTCAGTACGCCCAGTATAGAGGTAGATAAGGCTCAATAATAAAGTGTTTGTATCTATAACAGCTAAAACAATGTCAAAGGTATTGTCAATAGGTTCATAGGTTGGTACTAGGCTGTCAGCCCTAGGGCATATACAAGCCTAGCCATAACAATTTCCTGGCTATTTCTTCCCACCCTATTTACTTCCCTGGACCCCTGTCTAGCAGGGTGACTGACATGATCCCTGGGGTGAATTTCCTTTCTCCCATCCAATAGTCAACGTTCCTTTTGAAGAAGACCAAAGAGGCACTCTGCTTGACATGAATGAGCAATCTATTCCAGAGACTGTGGAGTCTCTGGGTCAGGAACCTACCCCTCCAGCATGTTTTGTTTATTGTGATGACAAGGTTTAGATCCCTAGAGCGTGTGGCTCTGAGGGATTGGGATTTCTTTAAGTGTAGCATGTCCAACAGCTCTGGGTTTGATATGGCCTTGTATGTTAAGCAGAGATCGCATCTGAGTAGATGATATGTGACAGAGTATAGCTGGAGTTTTTTAAGGCGGTCAGCATTGGGCATCTGCTTTAGGCCTCTGATTCTTTTATTGAGGTATTTCTATGGCCTTTCCAGTTGTTGCAGATGTCTTGAGATGTACATACCAAATGGGGCATTGTATTCTATAATGGGTCTAATGAGGGATGAGTACAGTGGGACAATGACCTCCTTTTTTCTGGATGAAAAGCCCTTAGTGATGAGGTGTGCCACATAGAAGGATTTCCTGACTGTTGTGGCAATGTGGTTATTGAAGGTGCGACCACTGTCCACCTGTGTCCCTAAGTCTCTTATCACACTTTCGGTGTTTAGTGTACTGCCACCTATATGGTAATTCATGGGTACATGTTTTTTCCCAAAGGGGATAACTATACATTTCTTGGCATTGAGCTTGAGCCCATGGCTCTGGCACCAAGCATCTGTTTTTGTAAGAACCTTTTGTAGAGTATCCACATCATTTGGGGATTCAATAATGGCTCCCAGTTTGCAGTCATCTGCAAACTTTGTTAGCCAGAGTCCTTTAGTGTTGGCCTGTACTTCAGAGAAGTAGATGCCAAAAAAGAGCGGTCCCAGGACTAAACCCTGAGGTACTCCACTTGTCACTTGTCTGGAGCTGGATTTGGAGTCGGCTATTTTTACAGTGTGGGTTCTATCAGTAAGCCAGTTAGCAACCCATTGGGTGAAGTAGGGATTAATGCCCAGTTTAGTAAGTTTATCTATGATTCCAAAGTGGGGGATGGTGTCAAAGGCCTTGGCAAGGTCTAGATAGTCTGTGTGGACCACCTTACCCTTGTCCATGGCTCTGGAGACTGATTTGAAAAAGTCAATCAGGTTCAGGAGACAAGATCGGCCCTTCACGAACCCAAACTGGATGGGGTCCAGTGTTTGAAGGTTGCCAATGTCTTTGTTTATAAATTCCATGATAATACGCTCCATGGCCTTGCAGATAAGGCTCATCAGACTGATGGGACGGTAGTTTCTGGGATCCAAGGTGGATCCCCCCTTGATAAGTAACAATACAATAACAATACTTAACAATACTTAATTAATTAATTAATTAATTAATTAATTAATTATGTTAATAATTAACAATACTTCTGCAGCCTCCAGCAAAAACACCAGAACAACCCAAAGAAATTCTGGGCAGGTTCCCCACCTGCTGCTAAACTGTGACAACCCTACCCCCCCCTTTTTTTTAAATTAAGTCTCTTCTCCTCCTATGTTCTCTCCCTAAAAAAAAAAACCAACTACACCTAGCCATGACCACCACCACCTTGGAATTCTTACAAATTGCATCTGATTGAATAGCCCTACCCTATATCAATCCTAATAAACAGATCTATAACTGAGATGAACATTCAAATGTCAAATTATAGACCAATAGCCATCCTGTCCCCGATGCATCCACAAACAACTTCTTCACTATCTGACCTCTAATAATCTCATAGTACAAGATATGGTCAATCATCAATTCCTTCTCAACATCCTCTCAATACTGGTTCTTCTGTTTCATTTCAATCATCAGCATCAATCAATCATCCCTAAATAAATGTATACACTATATAATCGCGATGAAATCACCTTAATCCTCCGCTCTCTCTCTCCTCTCCAAATGACACCACACACATTGTTTTGCACTAGTTGAAAAATGGTTCACTGACTTAAAACTTCTACTTAACCCATCTAAAACCAAACTATTACTTTTCTTTCATATCTCTTTACTTCTAGGTCCACTTCCCAGCCCATTTCTCAATGTTGTGTATAATTTCCTGTCTGTCCTTTAGTCTTATATAACATCTTATTTTTTTTCCTCGGGGCCTCCTGAAAAAAATATATATGTATTAGACCAGACCAAGCCCAAAATGTAAAATAAATAATAAATAAATAAATAAATAAGTGGGATAACTGTAGCTCTGCACCACTCAGTGGGCACGAAACCTGAGGTGAGGCTATGATTAAGCATGACACTTAGGTGAGGTGCCAGTTCATTTTGTAGTTCATGTAGTACACAGCCCAGGATGTCATCTGAGCCCATGGATGCTGTATTCTTAGCTTTGGAGAGTGCATTTTTTACCTGCGTTGCCATTATTAGCAGAATTTGGCAATCTTCCGGTATTGAGATGTGCCATTTAGGGCATGAGAGGGGGGTGAAGTTGGCACTGAATCAATCTTCCTGGATATTGGCAATTCCTTGGGATCAGTATAGTTAATGCCATTCTGTTTTAGCACAGAGCAGATCTGAACATTGTCATTTAGATTCTTGACATAGTTATAGAATGCCTTGTGGCTGTCTTTGGAATCTTTGGCAAATTTGATAAATATGGATCAATGTGGTTTTTCTGTAGGGGAGGCAAACATTTAATAACATTAACAGAACAATGATAATTCAGAGGGAAGCAGAATGTAAGAAATACCACTGCTGTTAGTGGGACTTGATGCACAAAAGGCATTCAACAGAGTAAACTGGGATTTTATGAGTAGGGCAATGGAAGCATTTGCATTCCTTGTTACAATAACAAGGTTAATTAGGAGGATAAATGTGTGATCAGAGGCAAACATTAAAGTGGGAGGGTTCCTCTCTGACAGGTTGTGCCCAAAGAGAGAAACTTGGCAGGGGTGTCCTCTTTCCCCTTTGCTATTTATATTATATTTATAGTCATTGGCAAAGAAAATAAGGGACTCAGAAATTCAAGGATATAAGAAGTATGGTAATCAGGAAAAGTTGGCTTTATTTGCAGACAGTATTATTTTGTACCAGATAAAACCAGAATAGGACATCTCAGGGTTGTGGAACACGCTGAGACGGTTTCAAGTTGTTTGAGGATATAAAATTAATGGAGTCAAAGCAAAGCATATAGCTGTAAACTATGTACCTAAATATTAATTGGTCCAGCAATACCCATATTTATGGGCACACAATAAAACAAGTATTTATGAGTATGGGTTAAAAAGGAATTTGTTATGGTAGCTAAGGATATGTGGCAAGAGTCTAAACAAAAAAGAATACAAAAACTGAGAAACGTCAAGATGCAATCAGTAAAAAAAATTTAGTTCCTTTAGTTTTATATACAGGTCAGGCATATTTTTAACAATCAGTGGAGAAGTTGTGGACTAATTAATAAAGAGCTGAAGGATTTTATGTAGAAGGGAATGATAGCAAAGGTCAATTGGGAAAAGTTGATTCTTTCAACAAAACAAGGTTGTTTAGGATTACCTGATTTGAAAGGATATTTTAGAGCTACACAGTTAAGGTTTGTATGTATAAGACAAGCAGACAGCTATAATTCAAAGTAGAAGGGAATGATGATGATGATGATGATGATGATGATGATGATGAAGTGGGGGGAATTCAAAAAATAAGGAGAGAGTAGGATTTAGAATGCAGTCCTTAAGGAGAATAACAACAACCATACACAATATTATAATCATAAAGCAGCAGAAAGTATTCTAAGAAGTCAGCCATCAAGAGAATGGAGAAAGGAGATTCTGTTGCTAGAGATGACTACAATTAGGGGTATAGATAATAAATACATTAACAAAAAGGCAAAGCATGACCATCCATGTAAAACAATGTTTATTACTTCAGGCTTTCGAGTTAAAACTGTTTTTCAAGAATGAATCAATACATTAAAACCACAGAATAAATATAGAACAGCAGCCAATCACTTAACATATCTCAGGAACACATTATATAATTATACAACTTACATAATTAATATAATTAATATAGTTGACTAAGCCTAGTTCACTAAAAAACTTCATTAAAAGCAATGGTCAACTTGACAATACACCAAAATGTTTCATTACTGCCTAAAGAGTTTCACAGAACAACTGTAGTACTCTAACATATGCTTGTCTTAATTTCAAAATGGGTTTAATACTATTAGTTTTATTAAGCCCTGGATAGACATCAGATCTAAAAAGATTTATCCATTTGTATTCTGCTCTCTCTGTGGCATTCACAATGCCCCCCCCCTCTTATTTTTGCAAACTGTCTGCAGTATCCTAAATTTAAATGTATACTCATTTCCACAATGTAAAATATGCTTAATGAGTGCATTTGTCTCAACCCCCCTTCTTATATCAGATAAGTGGAATGCAATTCTCTCCTTGAATTTACAGTTAGCTTTTCCAATGTAAAAACACAAACATTTTTCACAGTTAGCCAAATAAACTACATTTTCAATATTACACATCCCAAATGCCTTAAAAATAAACTTAACTTGTGTTATAGGATGTATAAATCCTGTTTCCATATTAATGACCTTGCAAAAGGTACAGTTATAACAGGGGACTGTCCACTTGTTAAATTTATGTAACTCTTCATTTTTACCAAAATCTTTATAGCAGACAAGTTGTTTAATATTCTTCTCTTTTTTATATACAAAATAAAGCTTTTCTCCTACTATTTTCCTAATGTTAACATCAGAACTAAGAACAGCCCAATTTCTTTTAATTATGGACTGAATCTGCCTAGAATCTCTGTTGTACTTCGTCATATATCCTAATTTAGTAAACCCAGCTGTTCTCACCAGGCTGTTCTGTTGGGCATTATTGCCTCTCTAAGTAAATATGGTTTAGCCACACTAGGCCTTTCAGATTTAATGTATTCTACACTCTTAGTTAATAAATCTCTACTATAACCTCTTGCCACATAGTCCTGTACCATAGTACTAATTTCAGCTGCGAATCCTTCTTCAGTGGTGTTTAGCCTACTGGCTCTCAAGACTTGACTTTTTACTACACCCTTATAAACATGATTGGGGTGCATACTGGAATTATGTACATATCTAGTTGCTTGTACCTCTTTCCTATATATAGATGTATGAATTGTACCATCAATATTCATCAATTTAACATCCAAAAAAGTAATTTCCTCTACTGAACAAGACATTTCAAATTTAAGGAAGCTGGTGCTATTTTGTAAATGTTCAACAAATAGCTCCAATGCCTCCTTGCTACCTCTCCACAATAATACTATGTCGTCTACAAAGCGTTTATAATGCATTAAAGCACTATTATAGTATTAATTTTTGTTAGAATCAAAAATAGTATATTCTTCCCATCTAGCCAACACTGTTAGCATAGCTATTTGCTACAGGTGTGCCCATAGCTACTCCTGAAATCTGATAATACACATCATCCCCAAACATAAAAACAGTATTTTGCAGAACAATCTCCAGTAGAGAACATAGCAGTGAAATTTTATTTGCTGTAAAAGTGCTGTGCTTAACTAGAAATTCTCTAACATATTCAGTACCCATATTGTTAGGAATAACTGTAAATAAGGACTTAATGTCCATAATTACAAACACATTTGTCATATTTATATCCAAAGACATTCTCAATGACTCTAAAAATTCACCAGTGTCCTTTGTATAGGACATACTGTGTTTCAATAGAGGTTTAAGTTGCTGGTCTAAGTATTTTGAGATTGCTGTAGTAGCCCATTGTTTTTCTGAGACTATGGGTCTCATTGAGGGGTGAAGCAAATTTTTATGGAGCTTGGACAGCCCCTATATAACCGGGCAGTCAGGATGTTCTATGTAGAAATAATTATACTGTTCAGGAGTAATTTCTAGCTGCATTAGTCATACAATTCAGTTTTAATCCAATAAATCATTCTATTCAGCTCAATAACATTTATAACTTTAAATGTTGCACTATCATTTAAAAATTCATACATCAATTCTTGATATTGTTGTACATTAAATATAACTGTTTTCCCACCTTTATTGGCTTGTTTCAGTATAATGTCAGTCCTTTTAAGTACATCCATTAATACTTTTTGTTCATTAGCATTCACGTTGTGAAAACTAGATGATTTTTCCATTAAAAAAGAGATCATAAACATCATTCTCACATAACTGTAAAAAGGCTGTGACAGTTGCTGTGCTATTAGGTAAAAAAGTACTACTTCTTTTTAAAACATTTTCAGTACTGGCATTATTATTCCCAAATAACATTTTCAAATCTAAATTCCTAACAAACATTCTTAGCTCTGTAATGCTGTCATTCAGTACAGCATTACCAGATGGAATAAAAGTTAAACCCTTGACTAGTAATCTCAGTTCTAGTGTAGAAAATTCAAAGCCAGAAAAGTTAACAGCAGTGTGTCCTGCTAAGTCTTTCTGCTTCTTGTTGCAGGACCTACCTTCGGTCTTGCCCCCAAGTCTTTCCTTTGTGGTGTTCCTCTTTGCTTGCCTCAGTCTCTCTCCCTCTGCTACACCTGTATTGAGAGATGTAGATTTATTTTTAGATTTGTTTCACCTAAAAAACTACTTGTTGTCTCAGTGGTTGAACTGCTGCTATTATGAACCTCACCAGTAAGATTTTTGTCAGCCAGCAATTCTTGGTCTGTAGGTTCACTTGCAAAAGGGTCTAAAGCTGTAACAGCTTCCCCTATATGCACAGCAGCTCCTTCTTGTGTACAAATTGATGCTGTATTACTCATAGTAGAAGAATCCTCTCTTCTAAAATGTTGTAGCTGAACATTAGCTTGATTTGCACTTGTATTTAATTAAATATGAGCCCTCACAGTTTCCTCTCTAGGCCAGGAGAAAATGCGGTTATTTTCAAAGTCAAATATGTCTCTAATCAGCTTTCGCTTCTTAGTAGAGAGTAATTTGCTCTCAAACTCTGCAAGCTTATCTAACATACTTTGATACTGCTGTGTAAGTCTCCCAAACTCAGTACAAGTAATTTCATTCTCAAGAGCATCTATCTTAGTACACAGGTCATGTTTTATTTCTGTAAAGAAGTCATTCATAATCCTCATATATTCTATAATGGTATGTTATTTAAGTTCTAGTTTATTTAAGTCTATTTTCACATAAAATATAAGGTGACTGGACTATGGGGGAATTTCTGAAATCTTTAAATTGCCTCAAAGTAAAAGATTTGTGCCCCAGAGATGATGTCAGGGTCACATTTATGCACACTGCTCATGATGTTACCCACTGTGTCATACATGTTGGTGTAGGTGAACCCAGGTTTATCATTTCCAAGCAGTGCTTGAATACTCAGTGTACTATCTTTGAGGAATGGAGTAGTCTGCACCTGACACTGAACTTCATGAGTGTTTCTGTCCCCTAATTAAAAGATCATCAGTTTTCCTGAATGCTGATTGGCTCTTGATCATAGCATTATTTTAAGAAAAAAATAATGCTCTAAAAAGAATGTGTTGATGATCTTAGTAATTAGTTGCAATTTGAAATCTAATTATGAACAGCTAAAATAAAGTGTGTCCTTATGATTGTGGTTTTATGTTCTTAATTCAGTTGTGTTTTTTTCTTTAAATGACATAACTTGCAACATAACATTTCTTATTACTTTATTATTTTAATGCATACAAAGTGCTGCCAAATGGTACTAGGTTTATATAAATTATATGTATGTATATAGCTGTAATCTACTTCACCATTTGATGTGCAGCATTTCATTCTATCTTATTGGCCCCAATAAATCAGTTATTAGAATAATGTAATGGAACAATACATGAAAACAATACTTTGCATACCAACACTTGAGTAACATTATATATTGCATAAATATAGATGTAATACAGGTATTATACAAATATAAATCAAAATTAGTGACCTGAAAATGAAGCTGAAAGATAAAAAGGGTACCACACTATAATCCTCAAGTGGGAGAGGTGAGGGACAAATTCAAGAAATATGTGAATGGTAATAAAAGGGCAAGAACTAGAGGCAGGGAAAGACATAAAGCACAACTGAAGTACATATATTATCAAAAACAGATCTGGAAACAAAAAAAACTGGAAACTTAACATAAAGAAAACCAACTAAACAAGAAATGTTAAGTTGGCAAGGTAAAGAAGTATCCAAACATAATTACAATTTTTAACTTATTTAAATAGTTATTTTGTTGAAAATGTTAAAAACAGGTTTGAGCTTATTGTACTTAATGACTATTAAGTTAAATGATTGGTCATGTGATGGTTTGTGTATTTAAGTGTTGTGAGAAATGTGGGTCTGTTTCTGATGAAGTTCTTTTGAGTTACATTAAAAAATGAAAGACCTAAACAGAGTTCATTTTTATTTGAATACCGATTTCCCTTGCTGACTTAACATTTCATGTTTGTTAAAAATGTATCTGGGAGGTCTCACTAGTAGCTGGATAAAGTAAAGTGTGAGACAGTGCACACAAAATGGAAGGATAATAGTTTGGAGGGATAGTCAAGAAGTAGGTAAATAATAGACAGAAGGAATTGAAAGAGAAAAATATGTGGCAAATATGTTCTCAATGGAAATAGGTCTTATTACTGGTAATTACATTATGCTGGAACATGCTAGAAAGGTTAAAACATTGCTATTATTTATGCTTTGTAAGAGTGTTGACTATGAGAAATCCAAACAGCATGTTCAATGGGTCAGGAACCATAAAGCTGGCAAGGACACCTCTTTTGTTCAGTAAGCAACCTATTATCAGCTGCATAAATTAATAGTCCACCTGATTTCCTTAAAGGAATACATTTCATACACTGTTTAGCATTGTAAATTATAACCTCTGGAAAGTGCTATAAATGCTGAAGTAACTACCACACCCTCAGTTCTGTGAAAAGTTCAGACTGATAAACTCTGTACTGATAGTAACTCAAATGACTTTGTGCACAGCCAGCATAAATAGCATGAAACATTTTCATACAAACAGTTCTACTTAAGATCATTGGGATATCTTCACTGGGATGCATAATGCCTTTAGTACATCCTCTCAATCTGCTTTGGGCTCTCTTCCTTTTCCCAATATCTAGCACTTCCAATGTAGTGTTCAGAAATAATGGCTATGAAAATGTACTTATTGCAATCCATCCTGAAATACCTGAAAATGATGATATAATCACAAACATCCAGGTAACTATTACCTTCCTATATTTCAGTTGTACAAAGGTTGAAAGCTACAGAAATGAGTCAGATATAAGTAAACAGAATATAATTTTCTTAATAGTGTTCAGAGTAAATACAGTCTTTAAAGTAATGAATACAATTATATGATATTCAGTTTTAGTATGGCTTACTGTCTAGTGAAGACTTAAATTGTCTTTTGCCATGCATTGCTCATAAATAGATGTATACACAGGATCACAGGATAACAGATATGACAGAGTATGACTTTATTTCTGCTATCAGTCTGATCAGCCAACAACACACTGTTATTTTTTCGTGGCTTATCTATTCCAGTCTCTATAGATATGGCAGGGGATCAGCCTGAAGAAAGTAATCTGAACATATCCCACTAAGTTCATGATAGTTCTTGCACTTTGCTTCTGATTTTTGGTTGTCATAACAGCCACATTTTTATTGCTTTATGACTTTGTATGAATTAAATTCTAGTTGGCTTGCACTAGTTTTGAGTTGTACCTAAAAAGCATATATCTCTTAATGTTCACATGCACATGACAATTTCAAATAAGTGAGCTCATAAGAGCCTGAAGTTGTTACTCCTGGAACATTTAGAAGTTGTGCAATGGAGCAGGCAAATGAGTTAACACAACAAAGTTAGGCTAGAAAACAATGGAGTCTTACACAGCTGGTACTAATTCCACTGATCAATGAAACTATGACAAAAGTTCAGAGTTAAGCCTTAGGTACCCACTTTTTTCTGAGGACTTGAACTTCATGTCAAAGATCCTTTTAACAAATATAACCATACTGGGTTGATGAGAGAGGCACACACATTGTCAGGAATACATAGTGAAAAAGACCCCTAATATAATATTTTGCTTTACCACTTAACTGACAAATGCATTAAATTAAAATGGCTTCTCCTTTTCTGAGCATTGTTCAATGTCTTGTTGGTGTCAACAATTTCATGTGTTATTATAAAAGAACACAGTTATTTTCTAAAGTCTGTACATGCTAGCATGCTTCAAAGGCAAAAACAATACTTTTTTAGCCTAAAAAAAGGCCTAATAAATCTGACTCTACAAGTGCATAACCATTATATAATATAATTTGTGACCCATGTTGACATGCTCATTTCTTTATTTTCCATTTCCCAGGAGATAATATATATTGTAGCATTATTTAACCTGCATTGTTACTCAGGGGGGGTTACACACTGGACCCCAGCTGTATTTTTTCTCAACCAAAATGTTATTAGGTTAGTAAATTATATTGAAACCATGAACTATAGAAAAAAATGCTCCTGGAAAGGGTAGAATGTGAAGAGGGGTGACCACGTCAAAACCTAGAACTCAGTTTGTAAAGCACGCTATCTCAAAAAGTATCTGAATCTGAACAATCTTATTTTTAGCTTTTGGTTTATACCAATGAAATGTGCAGCTATCTATAGAAGTTCCATACATCCAGTTATCTATAGAAGTTCCATATATCCAGCAAATAAGCCTTAGGTGACATGGTCTAGACAGCTGAAGCACACAGTGTCACCCAGTCCAGTATGTAGCCGTTCACATAACATGTAGCTGCCAGGTGCAAAACTTTGGGGCTTCCTTCCCTTAATGCACCAGTACATGCAGTGTACAGTTAGCAGTATAAGTGTAGACAAATATCCAGGCATGTAACTGAGAACAGCAAATTCAAGTAACTGCCAATAGATAAGCCTCTTGCAATTTATGGTAATAAAAAATAGCCCTTATATCTGAACTTGGAAATCAGCTGTATTCTGGAAACAGGGTATTCTGAGACAGCATTGCATTCATAGGTCATGGTAGCTTTGTGAAACAATGATAACTTGTTTCTGAATCTGGGAGTTAATCTGTAGAACTTCTATATATAGCCTGAATCCTTCAGCTGTGTGAGCTCCCTTTTTTAGTAACAGTGTAATGTTTGGTACTAGTTACACAAATAGCTATAAAAGTAAATGAGTCACATAGCTATTGATTTTTAAAAATAATGTTATGTTAAAATGTACATGTTTCTTACTAAGTAAAAAGTAGGAATGTGGGGAAATTATATACCATTACCAAAATTATAAAGTTGTCAGTTTTGCTAAGAAAATTTTTATGTAAAACATTTGTATTCAAGTATGTTAGAAGGATTTTTATTTGAAGCAAAATTAACAAATGTTCTGAAGAACTCAGCAGCTGGAAGGTAATAATTCATAATAACATAAAAATAATTAATACAATGTTAGCAGTCATGACAACACATTATTGTTATTTGTCATAACGAGTGAAACTTTCCCTAAAAAACTATACTTTAGCTGGCAGAATAATTTTATGATTTTTTTAAACAGGTGAGATTTTCATTTTTATGCACTCAGACCAAGACAATACAGTGCATGTGTAATTCTTATGAATAGCTCATATAAATTAAAAATGTTACAGCTTTGCATTATACTATTACAAGTGTAGCTTAATGAAAGCCAGTCAATTCACCAAGGGCAATCTTTACAAGTGCCTTTAGTGAGAATTTATTTAACTGAAAACCATTTTCAGCCATTATTGAGTTTGCCCATTTCCCCACTGTTGTGCACATGTGGACCTGGCATAAATAAGTAGGGGTTGTGGGGCTCTTTTCTCACATTGAGACCTTGCTGCTTTGTCACTAAAAGTGGTTTTCAGTGATATGGATTTGCACTAATGGCAGCTGCAATGATTGCTATTAGATGATCAATATAAATCCAATGAATCTAACCTACAAAACTTCATCAGTTTCTCAAGTAAACAACAGCTTAAACTTGTTCAGTACCAGCATAGTAGTTCCTATACTTCATTTTTTAACTCATATATGACACAGTAGATAGTAGAGCTATGGAAAATATTTTCAAGATCATATTTACTAGCCAAGAACAAAACAAAGATGTAGCAAACAATTATGTCCTGCTTGGTTTTCTGTTACAAAAAAGCATTTGTTTTGTCCTTCCTAGAGATATCATAAATATCTTCACAAATGCTGTCTTTAAGCTTTCTGTTTATCTTACCAATATAAAAACTATAACATGCTGCGCAGGATGTAAGATATACCAAGTCACAGCTCTTGCAATATGCAAAAAAATCAAGTGTATACACATGCTTAGTCATGGGATCTTCATAAACCTTACTTGTTAATGCATACTGACACATATTACAGCCTCTGCAGGGGTGTGTGCCTTTTCTATTCATTATAGGTTGCTTTCTAGCAAAAGGTTTACAGCATAACATTTTCTTAAGCGAGTTGTTGTTCTTAAAACAAAGCACCAAAAGACAGAAAGAAACTACTGACCAAACTGCAGAAGTGTGCAAACCAAATACTCCACAATAAAACCACTGGTATATTGATGCTGTAGAAAATGCTGGTAGTCCACAAAGTAAAGCAAAAAAGTTTATTGTAAGACAATAGAAAGCTGGTAAACACTTTCATCCTCAACAAAAGAACTTCATCCTCTGGTCTGATGAAGTTCTTTTGTTGAGGATGAAAGCACTTACCAGCTTTCTATTGTCTTACAATAAACTTTTTTGCTTTACTTTGTGGACTACCAGCATTTTCTACAGCATCAATATACCAGTGGTTTTATTGCAGAGTATTTGGTTCGCACACTTCTGCAGTTTGGTCAGTAGGTTCTTAAAACAAAACCTAGGGTAGTCTAGAATAGATTTACTTCTGTCATCACTGGTCAAGACATGCCAGTGGTTTTTAAGAATATTCCATATACAGCTGACATCATTAGAATAAGTTACACTCATTCTTAATGTATTGACCTGTGGGATCATTGCTTGTTTGTTATCATCATCCTAAGATCCTAACATAACCTTTTCTATGAGACATAACAGAGTTTTTCACTTTGTGTATCTCATACTCAGAGTAGCCTTTGCTAAGCAGGTCACTAGAAAGTTCATTGAAAGCAGATAACATTATCTGATCATTAGTATTCTGCCTAGCATACCTAAGAAACTGCCCCTTTACAATATTCCTAAGAATGTGCTTGGGGTGCACGCTTTGTTTAAACATGGCTTAAGTGCTGGGACTACACATAAATTAAAATTTCTTGTATTACAGCTATTGAATAAGAACATTAGGGGAGGTAACGTTAGTAATAAGACTGAATGCGGTCTTCCATCTCTCTCAACTTTCTGATTTGAAGGCCTGCATTTGCATTTGTTTCTGTCCTGTAACTCCTGGGCCCATCTCATTTGTTCACTCAAAAAAAAAATGTATCTGCTTTTACTGTATTTGTGTTTCTTCCTACTTTATTTTGCTTTTGTGTCATCTTAATAGTACTCAATTGTATTTACTACTGCTTGGTGTAACTCATTCTAAGCCTTTTAGTTTAAGCACTTGGGCTTCAAACCAGTTGTTTTACATTAAGAAGGTTTGTGGTCTGCACTGTAGTGGCAGAACAGGTAGCTTGCATCCTTCTAAGTTGGGAACTGTTGATTGAGGGCTCAGTGTCTGTTATTCTAAAAGTGTACTAATTCTGGTTTAAGCACTTAGGCTTCAGGCCAGTTATTTTACATTAAGAGGGTTTGTGGTCTGCACTCTTGTGGGAGGAGAGGCTGGACTCTGCCCTTCTGAGTTGGGAATTTCTGGTTAAAGGCTTATAGTGCCTGCATATTTGAACTGCTTCTTACTGAAATTGGAACACCTTGTTTGCTGTAGCATAGACTAGATCCAGGCCTGCTGAATCTAGCTTTGTTTGTATAACTTGAGCACTAATCCAGGCATTATTTAAAGTATTCAATTGTATTTGTTATTGCTTGGTAGTAACTTGATTAAAGTGTAGCTATCATTCTAAGTCTTTTGGATTAAGCACTTGGGCTTCAGACCAGTTGTTTTACATTAGGAAGGTTTGTGGCCTGTACTGTGATGGCAGGACAGGTAGCTTACATCCTTCTAAGTTGGGAACTGCTGATTGAGGGCTCAGTGTCTGTTATTCTAAAAGTGTATTAGTTCTGGTTTAAGCACTTGGGCTTCAGGCCAGTTATTTTACATTAAGAAGGTTTGTGGTCTGCATTCTTGTGGGAGGAGAGGCTGGACTCTGCCCTTCTGAGCTGTGAATTTCTGGTTAAAGGCTTATAGTGCCTGCATATTTGAACTGTTTCTTACTGAAATTGGTACACCTTGTTTGCTGTAGCATAGACTAGATCCAGGCCTGCTGAATCTAGCTTTGTTTGTATGTTTGTTGTTTGTTTGCTTATTATTTCCCTGAAACACAAATTCCACCTAAAACGTGGCTTTTCAGCACTTCTGTGGATCCCTAGTGATATCTGCATTGCTTACTGTACTTATTTCCTTGTTTCACTTGAAAGAAAGTTACTGTTTGTCGTTTTTGCATTTAAGTTACCTGTAACACATTGCATTTAAGTTACCTGGCACTTGCTCACTAAAGCAATAATATAAGTCAGCACTAAAAAATTAAAAGCACTACACCCTCACAAACTACCCTTGAGTGCCTTGTTCCCCATTGGCCCTTTTTTTCAATTATAAAGGAATTCCCAATACTATTCTAGCATGTCCAAAGGTCAGTTGTCAATCTCCTCTCCGGTCCAGCTGGTGAATCTGGGAATCTTGAGGCAATGTTACAACTGCCTCATGTACACAAACAACACTCTCCTCCTCCCAACAAATTCCAACACATGTGAGAGATGCAACCATATAGCCAAACTGGAGGCTAAGCTCTCTCAACTCAGTACTGGCGTAACCAGTCAGGAGGAGAAGGAAACCACACTCACTATGATTCCAGTCTCACATAGACCTACCATGACAGCAAACCAAACACATAAACACACAAAAACATACTCGGAGGCTCTAAATAAAAATCTGCCTAAGCAGCAAAGACCTCCAAATCAGACACCCAAGCAACTGCTACCCCAAAACAAAACACATGCAACACATAGCTCACAAAGCCAGTGTGCCGAACAGTCACAGCCCTTAAGGCTAAACAACACAACTGATACACTTGTAATAGGTGACTCTATCGTCAGGCACACTGACGTCCTGCTCACCAGGCTGAACAAGGAGAAGGTCACGGTGAGCTGCCTGTTGAGCGCTAGGATCCGCCACATAACACAAGCACTCAGGTCACTCCAAGGCAAGTGCAAATATGACTCGGTCCTTGTCCATGCTGGTGTGAATGACCTGAGATGTACCTCCCTGGACTACATGAAAAGAGACATAGAGGAGCTCTCTGAGCATGTAGCCCAGGCCGGTAAGACCCTGACCTTGAGTAGCATCTTACCCTCACCAAGAATGATGCCACAATATGAAGACAAGATGAACAATTTCAACAATTGGCTTAAGTATTGGTGTCATTCAAAGGGGATCCAATGCCTGTCAGCCTGGGATGACATGCTCGACAAGCCACGATGCTTCGCTAGAGACGGCTTGCACCTATCACCCCTGGGCTTTCGGATATTGGCAAAGGCTCTTGCTTCCCCCATAGTGCCTTTTTTAGGCAAGGCTCAAAAGACAAACCTGCCTCCTTAGGTATCACAAGGGATAAGAAACTAAGAGTAATGCTACTCAATGCCAGAAGTCTAAACCTCAAGATGCATGCACTCAAAACTCTCCTTAGCATGGAGAACATCGATATCTGTGCAGTAACAGAAACCTGGTTCAAGGCTCCCGAGAGCACCCCAGCACTACCAGGTTATACCTCATACCATGCTTTTTGACCCCAAAACTTGGACCGAACCACAAAAGTAGGGGGAGTATCAATATTCGTCAAAGATACCCACACCTCCAGGTTGGTGGCACAGCACGAAGCATCAGAGATTATCCATGTGCAACTAACAGTGGGTAAAACTGCCTTCCAGTTTATAGCCTGCTACAGACCACCCTGCCAAACCCAGGAACCCCACTCGGCCTTCCTGAGAACACTGGAAAATATGAAGGTCTCTCCAAACACCATTATATTGGGCAACTTCAACTACCCAAACATAGACTGGGAGCATTACTCTAGCTCCAACACCCTAGCCCAAAGGTTCCTAGAATTTATAAACTCAAATGCTATGGAACAACTTGTTACCACTCCCACAAGAGGGGAAAACATACTGGACCTGATCATCACCAACATGGGGACTCTATGCTCCAGACCAGAAGTGTATCCCTCACTGGTAAGATCAGACCATAAACTAATCTTACTGGATATTCACATCCTGACCCCACCCCCTGCCCAGAAAACCACAGTGAAAAACTTCTCTAAAGCAAATTTCACACTCCTCAAAACCGAGGTGGAATCCTTCAAAGCCCCCGAGCCTGTGGAAAATATGGCCCAGATCGCAGAATCCTTTATAAACGCATTCTATGAATACCTTCAAGAATGCATGGATCATGCAATCCCAAATAAAATCAAGACCCAATCCTCCAAAGGTAGACTTGTGGGGTCTGGTGGACCCCAGCCATAAACAAACTATACAATAGAAGGCGGAAGCTACTACATGATTGAGCAAAATCCCAAAAATGGAAGGCATCTCTGGTCAGTATTAGCAAAAAACTACGGGCACTCATAAAATCGTCTAAGGCCAGCTTCGAGAGAAAAATTGCACAGGACACTAAGGATAATCAGAAGGTTTTCTTTAGTTATGTTAGGAACCTGGGTGGGAATTCCCAGATATGCTCAGAATTAGTCCAAAATGACAAAAAACACATCAAACCCGCAGACATTGCCAACATCCTAGCTGACAGGTTCAGTGCAAACTTCTCCCCCCATCCCCACCAAAAGGGCAAATATCTATCCCAGCAGAGTGCTGCCTCCCTGACATCTCAGATGCTCAGGTAAGAGCTGCCCTCTCCAAAGCAAAAAACACAGCATCAATGGGACCAGATGGTGTCCTGGGCTGCGTCCTACATGAACTCCAAAAAGAGCTAAACCCAAACATAAAACGACTGTTCAATCTCAGCCTTACTATAGGATATGTACCCAAAGAGTGGCATACAGCAACAGTGATCCCTCTCCACAAAGGTGGTGCCTCAATGGATCCTGGAAACTATCACCCCATAAGCCTGACTAGCTTGGTCTGCAAAGCTATGGAAAGGATCATCATGGACCTCATAAATAAAGATATTGGGGACCTACAGACACTGGATCCTACCCAGTTCGGCTTTGTTCAGGGCAGATCCTGCCTTTTAAACCTGGTTGATTTCTTTGAAACAGTCACCAAGGCCATTGACGAGGGAAGGTGGTCCACACAGCCTACCTGGACCTCACAAAAGCCTTCGATACAGTACCCCACTCGGGCATTATAGATAAGCTCACCAGCTTAAATATAAACACCTATGTCACTATATGGGTTGCAAACTGGCTCAAGGACAGAACCCACATGGTTAGAATTGCTGGAGCCATGTCAGACTCCAAACCAGTTACAAGTGGCGTCCCACAAGGCTCAGTCCTGGGACCTCTCTTGTTTGGTATATATTTCTCAGAGGTACAGGCCAACACGGAAGGACTGTGGCTGACCAAGTTCGCAGAAGACTGCAAACTGGGCACCATAATCGACTCTCCAGCCAACACAAGCATCCTCCAAAAGGGCCTCATAGAAACAGACAACTGGTACCAGAGCCATGGCCTCAAGCTAAACACCAAAAAGTGTATAGTCATCCCCTTTGGCAAAAATAAAGTGCCTACAAATTACCACATAGGTGGTAATCCATTAAGTACAGAAGAAGTAATTAGGGACCTGGGGACCCAAGTTGATATCAATCTCTCATTTGACAACCACGTGGCCAAAGTGGTTAGAAAAACATTTTATATAGCCCACCTAATTATGAAGGGATTCACATCTAGATCAGGGTAGGTCATCGTGCCTCTTTACTCATCCCTCATCAGGCCCATAATTGAGTACAATGCCCCTTTTGGGATGTACCTTACCAGACACCTGGAGCAACTGGAAAGACCCCAAAAGTACCTCACCAAGAGGATCAAAGGGCTCAAACAGATGCCATATGCTGCCCGGTTAAAGAAACACCAGCTCTACTCAGTGGCATACCGCCTGCTCAGAGGTGATCTGTGCCTGACATATAAAGCCATGTCAAACCTGGAATTAATGGACATGCTGCACCTCAGAAAATCCAAATCCCATTGAATAACGCGCTCGAGAGACTTGAACCTCAGCACTGAAATAAATAGGACATGCTGGAGGGACAGATTCATAACCCAGAGGCTCCCTTCACTCTGGAATAAAATCCCAGTCCAGGTTAGGCAGAATCCCTCATTGACTCTCTTCAAGAGGAATCTTGATGAGTGGATGGGAGATCGTAGGTTTACCCCGGGTATCACTTCTGTGTCACTGTTAGACAGAGGCACAGTATACTAACCTCGAAAAAGGGCATAGCAAAATTAATTTAAAATGGGTGGTGAAAGCCAAACACACACTGGCTAGGCTTATAAATGCCCTATGGCAGATAGCCTAGTAAGAACCTATGAACCTATGAATGTTTAGAGATTAAATGGATCCTAGAAATGCAAAGTGGCAAGGGAAAAGGTTTGAATGAGCATGTTCCCTTAAGATCTCTGCTCAGGTAATTTGATTTGAGCAGGTAACTTTAGAATCTTTGTATCTTTAAATAGCCTCAAGCACTGTATTAATTAGATCTGACGAAGCTCCAGAACTGGAGTGCTTATCTGTTTTACTTGGTGCTTTAATCTGCTGTTTTTTTTTGTTTTGTTTGTTTTTGTTTTTTTGTTTTTTTTTTTACTGCCTTTCATTAAAAGTATCACATTTTATCTGCATCTACTATGTTTGACTGGCTGCTCTTACATTGAAAATTCCAAAACCATGCTATGTGTAAAGTTTTAAAAATTTTCATCTTAAGGCTTACACAATAGCAAACTCAACTGTAGAAACTGTCTTATAAAAGTCTGAAACATTAGCTGTCTCACTCTAATGTATTGTACTACTGAATGATATGCTACCTTGCTTATCTTTGTACTACTAAAACTGTTTATGTTCTAATATGAGAATTAATAATTGTAAAGTTTTTATGTATGTATTCCAACAAATCTGGAATATCTATCTATATGTAACTGTATAACAAAACTGCAACTGTTAAAATCTTCTGTATCTATGTACATGTGGAACTTTTCTCCCCGGGCCTCCACTGAAAATGGAACTGCATCTATTTGGACTTTCCCAGTTAACAAATGAATAAATAAACTGCTTAGATATTTGACCTCTATCTAGTGCTGGTAACTAAATATTAACTGTTGTTTTTATGGTATTAATTTATATAGATATAATTTTCACATTTTTCTAAATATCTCAACAACCAAGTATCACAGCCAGAACTTCTTAGCGTCATATGAAAACTCTTAACTAGGTTAATAAAATACTGCTGACAGTATGTGTGTCACTTGAGTGGTTGCTGAGATATTGCAAGTTGTTTACAATATATCACAAATGTAATAGTGTGTTTACTGTGACTTACATAATTTGATTTAAAGACCTAGAATGTAAAGAATACTACCACTATAAAAATAGTTCATGCTTAAGATTTTGCCATTTATACTTCTTTCATAATCCGATTCCAGAGTTATAAACATTTGTTTGAAATGTTAGGACATAACGTGATTCTGTCAAAAGGCTTAGGCTCCACCCATTGTAAATTGCAGTGCAAACTTGCTGAGCTCCATTGGAGTGAATGAGTTAAAATACGGTGTGCAGTACCCATCATTAAGATCACTTTTCTTAACACACATACCTAAAATATTCCCAAGCTTTTTACTAATACGTTTACAACAAGCTTCTTCTGCATTATCACAACCTCCTGATAAAAACATTTGAATAATTCAGATAGCCTCATTTAAAAAATCTGTTGAATTATTTCATTCATTCCTATCCCTTAAATATTTTTCATAAAATCAAGTTTTTTAATATGTTCTACATGACACCTTAGAGCATGTCCTACAAGATAGGTGTTTTCTGTAGAAACAAATAGCAATTTTATCATCACTTCTCAATAACAGGTCTAAATAATTAATTTGTAAGTTGTCTATAGTGTGAGTAAAACTCACTCCATATTTTCTTTTGGCAGGATCCAGAAATGAACTTACTTTAAGGGTACTCTTTGCATATAAATACACGATTATCAGTAAAATAATGATAATAATACAATGCATGATTTTTAAAACTGATATTTTGAAATCCTTCTATCCTCCATTTACCCATAACTAAATTAGCATAGAGAAGTGAAAAGGGGACACCCATAGCTGTACCTTTAAGTTGATGTATATGGTGCAAGCAAAAAAAAAATACTGGTGAAATAAAATCAAATTAGCTTTATGATCTAATAATTCATCATCATCATCAAACTCCTTTTTTTCAATTTTCCTATATAGGTTTGCATCAATGGTTGCCATCTCTCTCAGTTCAATACCATTCCCCTACATTTTTCAACAGTCATGCCTGACTGTCGTATCTGATGATTAACCAGTTCCAAAATCGTATTAATTCTATAGGTGGTATGCAACCCTAATTCTCTTCCAAACTTCTCAAAGATCTTTAACACTTGAAGCAATATTCCTTTTACTTCTTGAAACAATAAAATTCAGTCATTAATGAACAGACTTATTCTAAATTTATCCTTAACACCCCAACTTTCTATCAACCTATTTCTTCTCTCAGCTAATTTTTTTCCATAACTAATATGGAAACACTGTGCACATGAACTGATATTCCAAGAAAAAGTGAAGAAACTAAGTTCAAGATCCACACAAGTTTATTTTAAATGCTTTTGTCTCTCTAATGGAAACTTCATCAGAATGATTCCATAACTAATATAAAGATTTATGGAGATACAGGACAGCTCTGTAACAGTAAAAAATCCAGAAATTGGCAAAATACTCTGTTCAAACAGTCCAAGTTCATTCCAAAAAAGAAAGATAGTATACCACAGTTGGAGTGCTGTAAAAAAAACTTTAATTCACCATAAAACAATAAAAGCAATAAACCACGGTAAGCGCTTTCACAGTCTATTATACAGCTGCTTCTTCAGACCTAAAAGCACATACAGCCTAAACTCATTTATACTAATAAAAGCCCAATCAGCAGGCAGCATTAATTAAGGCACCTCATTCACTTAGACAGGTTACAAAAAACAGACACTTGTTCACAGCAGTCCATTAATTTTCTGGATGTAGCCATCAGTAAAACAGTAGATGGAGGACTTAAAACACAAATATTTAAGAAAGAATGCAAAAAGAATAACTAAGGACTTGATCTACTTTGCATACTACATGGTATGCCATGCCTATTACATAGGGAAAACTCACAGATGCTTGAACGATAGAGTGCTAGAGCATGTTAATGACATAAAAAATATGAAAATTAAGAATGCCCTAGCCCAGCATGTACTGGACAAAGGACAGAATCACAGCTTTAAATTTTTAGTACTAGAAGTTTTGGTGACAAATTCAAGAGGGGAGACTTTAAGAACTTAATTGAGGTGAAAGAACAAGAGTGGATTATACATTTGAATAGTGATATGTCCCCCTGGCTTAATGACAGGGTCTCCTTGAAACCACTTTTGAAAGCACGACACCTTACACATTAAAGGTTTCTCTGTTTGTTCTAAGCTGTCTGAGTGAATGAGATGTCTTAATGCTGCCTGCTGATTGGGCTTTTATTAGTATAAATGAGATTAGGCTGTATGTGGTTTTAGGTCTGAAGAAGCAGTTGTATAATAGACTGTGAAAGTGCTTACGTGTTTTATTGCTTTTATTGTTTTATGGTGAATTTCATATGCCTAATCACTGCTACAACCTTTCCTGAACTAACCATTTTCTGTATCATTTCCTTATCTTCATCCTTTAATTACAATCAATCCCATTCTTTAAACATGGACCCTCTACCTCTCATCTTATATAGGGCTTCTCATACACCTTTCTGGAATCTTCTCTTGTCTCTGTTCTCTGAGTAATCTTCGTACATCCCCCATCTTTATTCCAGCCACCTGTGCCTTCTTCCTCAATAAAGTTCACATACATTTGTGTTTATGTTTGAAGGATGATCTTCAATGGAATGAGTCCATGATTGTACTTCATAATCCAAAAACATATAGAGGCGTTATTTCAGGTCATCTAAAAATGAGGTTAACAGTTGTGGGATGCAGTAAGAAAGTTACATATTGCTAAAATATTTGCCTATTATAGGATTCAATAGGTTTTCTTCTGTTGTGTGTTTGTTTATTCTGTCATATTAAATCATTATGAGCTGTATTTTTTCTATGCTTGTTAAGAACTTTGTGATTTGTTGTTCTGCTTATTAATAAAAACATGTTTATCCACTTCACTTCTCCTCTCCACTCTTCTAGTTCTTACTGCATCTCCCTTTTTCTTCTCCTCCTCCATTAATTCTTCCTCTTCATCATTTATCTCTGTTTGCCACAATTTCATTTTTAACTCCTTTAACCATTTATATAGACATTCTGTCTGATCATATCTGGTCCTCTACAATTACATTGGGTTCCAGCTCTACCTCTGTAATCCTCCCCCAGTTCAATACCATAAACACTCAGGAGTTGGCTAATACCCCTCTTGTATATATCTCTATATCCTCTGTTACTCACAAGGTTTCATCATACACGTTTTATAAAAGTATTTTATAAGGTTTTTAATTGTGTTGTTCTAATTTATTTTATAGTAGTACACATTTCTAAGTCAAATGTACATGTTTTACATACATATTTATTAAGTCATTATCATATGAAGTCATTGTATCATATGACCATGTAACATGTGACAGATAGTTGTCGCTGATAGGCTGGATGTAGACATTTAAACTTTGAGCAACTGTCACACAGATTTTTGCATTGAGAAGGGGTATTGTAGACTTGAAAGCTTTGCTGTTGTGCTATATGTGGAAATTAAAGGTCTTTTTTTGGTATTTGAGACAATTTGAGTACTTCTTTTTTGGTTTATATCCTCTGTTATGCACAGGGATTCATCATCCACCAAAATCTTATACAATTTAATTGCCTGCTTATCACCATATCTACTAATCATAAACTACCTGGCATCCCTGACATCTCTTTCCATGTCTAGCACTCCTATCATTTTCATACATTTCCTTAAATGCTTCTTTAACTTTGAAATATGTGTTCCTAAATAATCTATCCAACCTTGGCTCCAGCACTATGTTAACATTATCTGCCAATATTACCCCGTCACCTTTCATTTTGTTTTCCTATCACCTCTACAAATCCTGTAATTGCTTTTTCATCTCCATTTCTGCCACATTATGAACTCACCATTGCTCCCATGTGTACAGCAGTACCTCTGTGTAACACCAGCCTACCTTTCTCACCTGTCACAGTTTCTTCCCACTACCAACCTCCTCCTTCTTCCTTTACTCATATCTCTACTCCACATTTCCCACCTCCTGGAACACAGTCTATCCCCATTCAGTTACATCTTTTCTTCTAAATTTCTTCTGCCTTTTACAGACTTTTTTCTTTGCTTAAGTTCCTGTAAACATAATATTTCTAGTTATTTCCTCTGACTTATACTCAAAACACATTCCCTCCTTATTAGTATACTGAACTCTACACATTTCAACACCCTATCCTCCATCACCATGCCCCTCTGAACACCCTCCATCCACCAGAACTGGATCCCAAGGGGCTTTGGTTTGTCAACCAGACACACACTGGAAATAATAAGTCAACATTTCTGCCTGTCATCTGCATTAACAGCTACCTGAATAATGCTCTCCAAGAGCAGTCGTCTCCCTTCCCTCTACCTCATTTATTGTCCTGCTACTATCTCCCTATCCAGCCTCCACATCCCCTCCCCCACTTAAGTGCTGCCAGCATCATAGCTTCATGTCTTATATCTCATTATTTTACTTTTACAGTCTCCGCACATTGACCCTATAATTATACTACTGTGAATTGGACTTTATTGGTTCCAAAAGTTGGTCCTTTAACTTATGTACTATACAAGCTAACTGTACTAGGATCAATAACACATAATTATTTATAATGTAGACACCCTCCATTAATCTACAGTAATACTGATGTAGGTCATAATTAATCTGATAGTATTTTTTGAACATGTACAAACAAGAAGAACCCCCCACACATGCACTTGTTTTAATCTGTAACTCATTAAACTACACAATTAAACCAATAACAGTTGTCAGGGAAATATATGACAGTTTAATACAAACCATTACTTATACTTGCTGCTTATGTTAAATACATCCAAGGCTTATAACCCATTACTTATGCTTTCTGCTTATGTTAAATACATACAAGGTTTATACTAAAACCATACCAATCTAAACCAAAGAGTCCATCTATTTAACTAAAGAATTGCATACACATTTATACTATGCCTTTAGAGTCATAGTCAGAAAAATTATATGAATTGAATTGTCCATGGCAATTGTTCTTGATTTGCATTCAATGGGTACTTTTATAGGTTGTTTATATATAAAAGATGCATCTGTCTATAACAGAACATTTCTCCATGCAGGGACAACCTTCAATCATCCATTGGGCCAGTGTCTGTACTGGCGACAACTTTTCTACTACGTAAATCAAAAATCTTATCTCTCAAAGAGTCTCAGATATTGCTGAAAGAACCACTCCTTCTTACCACTTGCCCTTCTTCTTGCTACTTCTTCACCACCAAACATTAACATTTTCCTTCATCTTTTCCCTTCATCACTTCACTTCCTTTTCCAAGCCACTACCTTATTTCCTCCTGTAGAATATGTAAATAACAAAACAGACAAATTGTGAAGCAATATTTTTCCTGTACCTCCCTACTCCTGCATAAAGTTCCACACTTAATTCCACTGTCCTGCCTAGCTAACCTTCCAAGGTTAGAAATGGGCATACTTTTCTATCCATGGTTTGTTTGTAATCTGCCTAATTTTAGATTAGTGTGCTTCCTTTCTTAGCAACTATTTCTGTTTTGTTTAGGTCTCTATATACAGTCAGAGCCTTACAACACTTTCAAGGCCTGTACTTCTCTCTTCTTTCCTTCTCTCTCCTATACTACTTAACACAGCAATACTGTGGCTTGCTCTTTATTCCCCGCTTTCTGTATCCCGCACATACAGACCACTCTGTGAATATTGACAGGCTACTCTGTGAATATACTATTTGTGCTTTGCTTTCACTGTAATCTCTTATACTACTTGTTTAACTTCCTCCTCTTTCATCTAACTCAAAATTGTTTGCTTATGTAGCCCTGCCTTTTACTCTATAACTCATAACATTTTACTTGTATCTCACAAGTTAGTTCACTCTTGGAATGTAAAGTTCCACATCTCTACTTCACTCTGCCTTCTTCACCAGCCACCACCCACCAGCCATACTCCCTACCTCCACCTTCAGTCCTT
The DNA here is from genome assembly GCF_019279795.1 of Protopterus annectens. Lineage (NCBI taxonomy): Eukaryota > Metazoa > Chordata > Ceratodontiformes > Protopteridae > Protopterus > Protopterus annectens. Next base: position 1,361,487,125 of record NC_056744.1, on the reverse strand, counting down.
ACACTATTTACCATTATAACTTGCTCCTCCCTTAGACCTTATATCCAGTATCTCAGGCTCTGCCCTGCTTATCTTCAATCACTTTTTACATGTCAAGATTTGACTGTATTCTGTCTCGAAGCCATTGAAGACATAAATCTTATTGTGGCAAGCATATTTATTTCTGAATAGGATAGCAGCATTCATTAGAATCACAAAAATGAATCTAAAATGGCAGTCTACAGGAAAATTGTTTTATACACACATGAAGTACAAAATCAGCAGTTCCTTAACTCAAGCGCTTCTTTTAGAATATTTTCCAGTCATAGCTCACACTCTTTTAGCTGACAGTAACATCATACAATAATCTTTTGTATCATCAACTAAATGACAGCTCAGATAGTCACATTTCTGAAAACATTTCCATTTCTGAACGTTTCCCATGCTCTAATTCCAGTACATTTCATTTAGGTTTAACAGCACTCTATAATCAAGGCATAATACAATTGCATTCATCTGTCTACAATGTTTCTTACTACACTTTTCTGACAATGTCTTTTCTTCATACTGCAGCTTTTACAAACAAACCACCAAGCTATGCATCTTGATCTATCACGATGTCTGAAATAATGCCACAGACTGCAGTTGTATTTTTGTCCTAGCTTACACTAATCAATTAAATCCATTCTGACATTTGTGCATTAGTAGTCCATCTGCCACACCCATTATTCATTTTGAAGTGAAACTTAACCATTCTACTATACAGTTCCTTGTTTATACATACTTCCTGAAGCAAACATCTCTTTAAACTGCTGTATTCCTCAGTATCACTACAATGCCTCTCCACAGTGGGTCAGATTACAATCAACATTTTTAAGGCTTCACATTCATGAAGAATCTCATAAAAATTAAATAAATGAAAAAATAACAATATATTTATTGACACATGGTGGTATAAAGGCAATATTCCCTTCAGGTATAAATTACTCTAAGCATTTCTGGTACTGATGCTTTTATTTTGTTATTTGTTATATTCTTATACTTGTAACAGTATTGATATTCTGGTGTCTGTTCTTTCATTGTATTTATGTCTGAAAATATTTCTCAGACTAGTTCACAGGGTCATTCTAAAAAGACTTTTCAGACCATCTCACTTACCAAGTTAAATGAAAATCAATAAATAGTTAAACTAAATAAGAAATCAAATAAACAAATTGATGGTGAGACTCAAGGTGTATCCTTCTCTTCTGCTTTCTCTAACTACTTTTCTACTTTCTTTCTTTTTGTTTTCATTCTTACATGAAAAGTTATGCTATATGCCTCAGCTACAAATATTATATTATGATCTATTTGACTTTAGTCTGGTAATTCTTTAAGTTCCTATTGCCTTCAAACAAGTTACTGTCTTAATATATTGCCAAGTCCTTCATTTTTGTTACCATCACTGCTTCTTCCAAAAGTTTATTTTATTTGAAATTATTGCATTAGTAAAAAAAAATGATATATATCAACAGCAAAAAACAGTGCTGCAAAAGGTACAATAATATCAAGTTACATAGAAAACAAATTATAACTCTAGAAACACAAACCTAGTAAAACCATGTACATCTATGTACAGAGCATGAGACATGCTAGGTAATAGACACATTATAGCATTTCTTATTGGGTAAAGAAAAAAACTTGGACTCAACTAATGATAGCAAATTCTTATACCAAACTAATCTATGGAAATTTATGGTGAGAGAAAGTACGATGTGAGTTATATAATGCGTAAACAAGGAAAGAGTAGACATGAATTCATTTGTATATACAAAAAGGTATTTATACATTAATTCATGTTAATGGTCATTTGTGAAATGATATTAAGAATTGTTTCCACAATTTTGTGAAGAATGAAACATTTTTTCTTCTGAAAAATAATTTGACAGACATTGACATATTCATCATGTCTTTGAAAGCTGTCCAAGATAAACTAGTGCAATCCAGCCAGTTTTGAGTGATATATATTTTGATTAGTATATAAATTATTATTAAAATAAATACACCTTTATGCAGATATTTTTTTAGAAATATTGAGAAGAGCAAAAATTCTTGTTAATAGTTTTGCCATGGAAACCTATCTTAGTAAATCTATTATTTAGCAAATTCTATATATGAATTGTATATTTACAGCTCAAAAAATATGAATCAGGTCTGCATTGTCAAACCGAAATGATTTGCATAATGGAGATGAAGTTGGAAAAATGGTAATTTAGATGGAGGCTAGAAAACATTGCTGCTTAAAATCATAATTTGTGTGTAAAACAATTCTGAAGGGTATATATGGAATATTAAATCTGTATTGATTTGATTATCTCTTTATTTGTGGGAGGAGAATCAATTTTTGTCCAGTAATTTGAAAAAAAAAGTGAAGGTGTTTTTATTTCTGAGTATGGAAACAAATTTATATGAATTACATATAGGTTTGTAATTTATTAGCTACAGCCAGAGTTGATTAAATGAGCTAGTATCTATATGAACTAGACTAAAACTAGGAATCACTTTGTGTATTAGATATAACATTTGATTTAAAGTTGATATATAGCCTTTTGGTAAATGCATAGTTTGTCTTAGTTTATTAGCTGAAAGTGATGAATATTTAACAATATCCCAAATTAATTGTCTTTAATTAGGGGAAATTTGGACAGAGCTAACATTTGATTATTTTATTTAAAATTTGGATTTATGTTAATTGGTTGAAAAGCTCATATGGGGTTATCAAAATTTAAGATACTTATTAATTTTTTTCAAAAGGAATATTTTCTTTAATATGAAAATGTGAATTTTAAAGGCTTTATGAGCCCTTTTTTTCATAAAAGGGAAGGCTACGTGATTACAGCTATAGGTTTGCATTTGATTGTGCCATATCTTAACCCATAAAGTTTGCCATGAATTAGATATAGGTGAATAGTTTATTATTTTTAGTAATTTGCTGGCATTTATAATAAAATTGTATCAAAAGAAGTCTAGTAGCCCTAAGGTCCCTTGTTTTCCCGGTACTGCTAATTTATTGTAGGCCACTGTTATTGATTTAACTGCCCAGATACATCTGGTTATTGTTGAATTAATTTTGTTGAATAGTTTAATAGGTATAGGGTAGGAGGCATACATAAAATGAATCAGTATTCTGGTCAAAACATTCATTTTAATTATTGCTGCCTTGGAAAGAAAACAGGAATTAAGTTTTCCCCATCTTAAAAAATAATTTATAATATGTATCTAGCTTTCTCCAATATTGTTGTTAACATTTGATATTGGGTTTTGGCTAAATTTTATTTCTAAATATTTTATGTAGGAGTTTACATTAATTCAGTTATAGTACAAAGTCTTCAGTGGTTAATACTGAGGGTTTGTAGATAATAATGTGGGCTTGTTAGTATTACATTTGTATTTGGAACTGATGCATATTTAGTAGCATTTTCAATAACTTTGGGATGGTCTGCTTTTAAAGTTAAAGATAAATGTTTATGCCATCAGCAAAATCTGTTAGTGGGATAATAATAATAATAATTATTATTATTATTATTATTGTTATCAGCCAGTTTAAGCACAACCAGTGGAAGGGGAATAGGAAATTTACATCCATGTAATGCCTGGCCCTCAATGTCCTATTTGGATACAGGACATCATCATTCTTTTTGGGAAAACTTGGCTAGGCTTAAAAAGGCACCCTGGGTCATTAGCCTAATAACAAGCTATGAATCTGTAAATCTGTTAATATTAGAAATTAAATAGAAGATTTTTAGATTTCTGTGTTAAGGACATAAATAGTGGTTTGATAGATACAGGAAGAGTGGGCACACTTTCCTAGCACCATTAATGATATGTATTTGAGTATGATTTGTTAATTGATAACTATGTATACATATTTGTGTATAATGTTTGTATTGCTTTAATGAAATTCATTGGAAAATCCCAGTATTGCATTACAGTAAGTGTGAAATTTAAATCCATATGGTCAAATGCTTTAGAGGCATCTATAGCCAATGCAAATTAATTGTAATTTTTGTTTTTATTAAGATGCTGTAAGAATTCTAGAGTTTGTGTATGATCAGGTGTTTGTCAAGTTTGTAAGAACCAAAAGTGAGTGGTTTGTGCAGAAAAGTCACCAATAACCAGATAGTCAGCACAAGGAACATCGTAATCTGCACACCAAAAAAAAAAAAACAATACCACGTCACTCCATAAAAAACTGTTGTATTAAGAAAGTTAAGTGTTTTAGTCTTACTCCATTCAGACTTCTTCAGACCAAAGTAGAAATGCAAACCACACCACTTATAAAGTGTGCATAATTAAAACTAGTTAAGCAATTAGTCAGACAATATAGGAAAATAGGTTAAAACATTTTAAAACAGTTAAAGGGACATGACAATTAAATATGACAGAGATATACTGTAATATGAAAAAACATTGGGACCAATGTATATAAAAACATATAACAAGTCTAAAACATTATAAAAATCTAAAAACTTTGCTAAAAATAAACAAACCTGACATTTAAAGTCTGGCAGCCCTCATTTTAAAACTGGATGTATGGATAGACACTCATTTCAGCCTGGTTTTAGAATGGCTCCCAATAAAATTTGCTAGTACAATTCATGTTACACAATACATGTTCCCAGACACTCCCCCGACAGTCCAGTAACACATCCTCTAATACAAAAACACAAAATTGCTGGTTTCACACTCCATTTTTATGTTAGGACCTTGCTACTTGTGAGACATGCCCTGCAATTTATGTTGGAAAAACTGAGAGGCCCCTTAAGAAACATATTTATGAACATGTGTACAACATTAACAGGGACCTTGATGCAAATGCTTTAGCCAAACAAAAAAGGAGTGTGAAACCAGTAAGGTTAAGCTATGTTAACCCTTATTGCCTTATTGATCATGTTGTATGGTCTATATTTGCAGCATGAGTCTATGATCAGCACCGACTGCCCTTATCCAAAACGGACATAGGTGACACCCCTGTTAGAAAATTTACAGTTTCTCATCCCACTGTCTAAGTTACACTTAAATAGGGTCATTGAGGAACTCTGTTTTACGTGAACTGGGGGTTTGTTCCAGAATAGTGGCAATCTCTGGGAGGCATATCTGTCTCTCCTGGGATAGCTTGCAAGTCCACAGAAGTACATTAAGTGTTTCAGCCATTATCTTGTAATCATTGATTACTGCATTTCCCAAATGTCAAGGACCAGCCTCAGCATGATTATTGTTCTGATAAGTGACATATTTATAAAATGGCTTATTATTATCATTATTTACAGATGAGGAATCATCTTCATACTTAGATTTTATTGCAATTATTTAGATTACTTTAATTTCCTCGACACTTCTTTATAACCTCTGTTATTAACAAGTATTTGAAACTTGTTATGGATGTCATAAACACCAATTCCTAAAGTCTGTTATTTTACCATGGTGTTTATATTTTTTATTTCTTTTTAAAGCTGCATTCCTGTAAAGTGGCATTGCACAGATTCTAAACAGTATTCAAACCATTCATACCACTCTTTTTAACAACTTCAGCAAACTCACTGATTTAATACTCCTGCCTAATTTATTTGTTTTTATCCATTAAGTAATAATTATATATTATCAAATCCTGACTTACTTAGATTTAATCATGGTATATCAGCATATATGGCAATGTGATCAGTTACACAGTGGAGGTAAAACGGTGCATTAACTACAAGCTTCAGTTTGTTAATGAAAATCAAATCCAGTTGATTATGTCTTCAAGTGGGAAAGTAAACAAGCTGAGTGATAAACCTTTTGACAGCTGCATGTAGAGATTCCATCCTGAAATAAGACTTAAAAAGAGAGTTGGTCCAGCATATATGGGAAAAATTGAAGTCATCCAATACTGTAGCATTTATGTTAACAAATAAGACTGATAAACATAGAAAACATGTTGTTAAATGTTTACATTTTCCCCAAGGCTCCAATAACAACAAACAAATCTTACAGAGTCACATTTTACCATGTCATCATTTTTATGACTATAATTTCACACAGCATATTTGAAAGAATACATCTGGCAATATGACCTTTATGAACAGATTATCTCAATACTGTCACTTAAATTATGGTGCAGATATTCAAACTGACAAAAGCAGGCACTTGTAGAAAATAAGGCTGCCAGGCCTATGTGATAACAATGTTTTTATAAATATTTGAATAGGCCAAAGTAAGTAGGTCATTAAGATTGCTGTTAAGACTCTAGTCATTACTACAGTGTATCCTTACAATGTTATTATGTCTTGGCCCTGTATGAGATGGTGGGTTTAAAATGTTTAGTCTAAGACAACATTTATAACTAAAATTAAACTGTTTGTCATAAATGTACCTCCTTGGTAGTTTAAATGAAGATTATCAAAGCCAAATAATCCTGGTTCCACAGATACATCTTCTTAAAATGTAACAACATCCGTAAGCTCTCCTAGGAAAACCTGTGAAGCCAGTTAGTATAATATGTCACCTCAGTGTACTTGTAATTGTTCAGCCTAGGTGAGGGAAAGATTTTTCTAAAGTGAACTTCAACATTATGCTTAAGAACATATTTCCAGTATTTCTACAATGAGCGTGCACATAGAATTTAACAGCAATTTCTGATGAAGGTAAGAAAGCCTACTACTAGAAAATCATGTATTAGCAAATGGAAACGATTTTCTATTGAATGCACACATTCAGGGCAAGTATTTCACTGGTTTTAAAATATTTGTGCGAGTTACTATCATGTAGCCTATCTTACTCCACTATCAAGGTTAATTTGACAGCCATTGCAGCATGTCTGCCCATGGATCCCCCTTTTTCAATGCAGTCTCATGTGAAAATGACTCGAAAGGGCTTCTGTAGAAGATGCATCCCAGAAAACCTGTGGCTCTTTCTTGGGATGTTAGTTTTGTGTTAGAGAAGCTAACACTTGCTCCATTTGAACCAGCTCATCAGGCTGACTTGAGGTTCTTAATATGTAAGGCAGTTTATTCATTGCTCTGACTTCTACAAGAAGAGTATCTGAGTTGCAAGCTCTTATGGTGAGTCACCCTTATATAATCTTCTACAGAAATATGCTTAAAGTGATATCTCTTCTCCATGTTTTCTTTCTAGAACCCAAATGCGAGGGAGAAAGGATACTTCATACTCTGGATGTCAGATACTATCTTGACAGAACAAAATATTTTAGAACCTCAGATCAGTTGTTTATTTTATGAAGGTAAAAAAAAGTATGACCAATGTCAGATCAGACTATTTCCAAGTGATTGTCTCAGCCTATTGCCTTTGTTATTCTACCATAACAAAAGTATTCCAGGCAGGGTCGCGGCTCACTATTCTAGAGCTGTGAGTTGCATTCTAGAAGTAGTCTATTAGCAGTAACTTGGATCTCAGTGTATACTTTTGCAAAACACTATAAACTAGAGTCCTTATCCAAGTCTAGGACAGGCTGTGCCATGACCATACTCCAGGTGCTCCTGGACTCTTCCCTTCTACCTTACAGTTATTTTAAGCTATAAAAATCTACCCATATACCTAAAGATACTGCAGCTGTGATCATATAATATCCAGTACTTTTTCAACTGAGGTGGAAGGGAAAGATAGAGAATGTACCTGAAAAAGAGGTGAAAGAGAGACAAAACAAAACTTGCAAAACTGCAAAAACAGAAAGTAGAACAGACAAATGAATAATGAAGCTATGTAATACAAAAAAAACTTATGTGCTAGCAGTGACTAGACAGGCAGAAATGCTAAGATTATGAAATAGAGACAAACAGCAATAAGAACCATGACATGATAGTTTCTTAGAATATGATTTTTAGGATTTATAGGGCATAGGAGGGTTAACCTATGTTAGCCATGGAATCAATCAAAGATGCTGGAAGAGTAAGAGAAGCCAGCAGGGACCATAAGAAAAAAAAAGAGTGTAGGGGTTGAAAATAAAGTTAATTCAAATATAATTATGCTAGCATTTACATCATAGTGTACATACAGGAAGAACTACTAAATAGATAACATTCTAGGCCACAAAATTTTCTAAAAGAGTCAATCTAATCAGGGATAAATTAAAGGTATATGGAGGTAAAAAGAGAAACAGTAACATAGTTTACTCATTCAGAATGGAAGTGGAACATTCCAACATCTAGAGTAACTGAAGCAACTAAATTAAATTATTTTGAACAATGGGTTAGAAACATAGAATGGAGTGAATTTTGTGGAAACTGGAAGTGCTGACAGCAGTGGACAAAGATGTAACAATACTCAGTAGTAATGGTATGTGGGTCTTGAATCAAAAACACTGGTATTGGACTACATAGAAGCAAACACAGTAAAAGGATAACACAGTAACAAAATGGTGCTGAAGTATGGGAAGGTTAAATACAATTTAATATACCATATGTCTGACATTTGGAAAGGAATGCGGGAATATTTGAAGGGAGAATTCACCATAAAAATGGAAAGACCAATGTGGATCAAAGACATATCAAGGATGGCAATAAAACCTAAAGGAGCAATCTTCAGAAATGAAAAAAAATCACTGTATGCAAAATAATATGAGGTTAGTAGGAAGACGGAAAGAAAGCTAAGAAAAGTCAAGATTTGGAGGAAAAAATCATTCAGCTATAGAATTAAAGGTTAGAAGAAATTATTTAGATTTCTGAAGAAAAGAGTGATAGTGACGCAGAAATGTAAGACGTACAAGGAAGAATAAGAAGATACGAACAGACAGGAATTCTGAAGTATTTTTTTCATTTGATTTTTCAAATGAATGAAAAACAAAATACCTGCATGAGGTGGAAGGATGAGGGGGTAGAGTAGTGAACTAAGTCATGGGGAACTACAAAAGGAGCTTTTACTTCTGAGGTAAGAAAATGTCGAGTTGTGGTATAGTTTACCCTTCCTCAAAAGTCCTCAAATAGGTTTTGGGGACATTGAGAGGTCCCTAGCTGGAGGAAAGAATCCCAGTAATTTGAGGGGTTTGAACTGAGCCACAACTTTACAACTTCATGGCGGGGAGGGGGGGAATAAATGTATAGTTTCATAGGTAAGTACTAGGCTACCAGTCTGCAGACCACTACAAGATAGCCAAAAACATGTTCAAAAGTTACCTCTAACTTCAAAGATGGCAAGACAAGATGGACTGCGTGTTCAAACAGCCCTCGGCAGTTATCACAACTCCCAGCTCTTCCAGAGGTTTTCCAGGGGTGATGTTCCACAAGGACATTTACTGGGTGATGCTGGATATGTACTTGAAACATGTCTGAAGATGCCCATCAAAAATGCACCCACGCTCACAGAGAAATACTGTAATGAGGCACATGCTCAAACATGAAATATCATAGAGCATGTGTTTGGACTGTTGAAGTCAAGGTTTCAATGCCTAGATAAATCATGTCACATAATGTCACATACATACAGGCTTAATTGAAGTATAGCACCAGTCATTATTTAAGCTGTATGTATGTAGTAACCATGGTTGATAAACATGTCTTTTGTGACAATGAGAAATAATCACCTGTGTGGAAATGTATGCATTCTTGTTTTACATAGGTTTGAATCCCACATTGTAAAAATTACTTTTAGCACTGTGTAAATCCCTACAAAATATATGCCAAGTCATGACATTGCTCCCTCCAAATTCATGGCTTAAAAGCATAGTCATTTAGTATTTGAGTGTTGACCTTTGGATAAAGTATGACCAGATATACCAGGACACATGCCATAATTCAATGCTAAATATCACATCAATATAGCTGTTACATAAAGTTCCTTCTTCTTTGTTTGGCAAAGTTTCTCTTTGCTTATCATTGTGGAAACATGGTTGTGTGTGTTTGCACACTGGTTATAAAATGTGGTATCACAAACTGGTGAGAAAACATTGTAACTGTTTTTGGAGGACCTTTGCAGATATGGCAGGAGAAGGGAAGGATGGTAACAAACTCAAGACACAGAGGTGGGACATGGACGAGTCAAAAAATGTTTGTTGCACTCCTCATGAAGCAGTAGAGCCAAAACTGTCAAATTGTGACTGGCATACCATGCACTGGGGAGCAGTGTAGCCACCAATACAGTGACATGAAGAGGTACAAACAGGCACAACTTGACCAGTGGCTGGATGAGTTCAGAACTGCTGACACCCCCTCCCCCAGTCATGTAAGTATGCAGATCAAGCAACTTTAAATGATATGGAATGCTGTAGATAACCAAGACTGGTATGCATAGTGGTTTCATGCCTCTTCTTTCATTTTCTATTTTACAGCTGCAGAGATAACCTTGGTGAACAGGGAGGGACATGCTGAGAGGTTGGAGCAACTCAGAGAGGCAAGGGGTATCTCTGAAGCACAACTGTCCCTGATTGTAATAAAATATAGTGCGATTCCATAGATCAGTATCAAGTTCAGCATGCATATCTTAATTGTAACAGCAAGCACGCATGCATGCTTCCTTCTCTAGCTTTTGGTAATTGTATTAAGCAAGTGTAATATTGCATTCAAGTTATGTGTGTTTGATTCCCACATGTAATTTGTAGATTTACATTCAACAAGTATCATTTTTACATTTGAAATGCATCAGTATTAGCTTTAAAGCCATGTTGCTAAGTTAATCTGTAGTATCTTTAAAAGCATGTGCATATTCCAAGGATAACTTGTAACAAATCACAATCATTCTGGAATTATAAAAGCTCTATTGCTACTATAATAAGAAAAGCATACTTATTGTAGTAAAGCAGGAATGTAACATTTCCTGATTCTAATATTCTATTTTCTTTTTTGTCTCACCTCAGCCCTTATCTCCCTCTTTGTTTGTTTGTTTGTTTGTTTGTTAATTGGAATCACACCACTCTGATATCATACCTTTCTGAAAACACACCAAATGCTTTCCAGCACAGGGAGGTAGACTAACCCTCCACTGGCTGCCACACCAACACCCAGCAATTCTGGGATGCAACTTGGCAGTACTGCCTACACAACACCTGCACTACCTGTTCTATCCACATCAGGAAGCATTGCCCCAGCTGCTGGTGCATTGCTATCTCTCGGACTATTGGTGGAGGCAGGGATTATGTCAATCACCAGGAGTTACTAGGGATGGTGTGTGGTCTAATAGACTACCTTGATGGCTGTATCAGCTGCCTGGAGAGGTTGCTCATTAACATAGAAAAGAGACTCTCATGTCAAGAAGTCTCACAGGAAAATGAGGAAGGGGACAGTGATGACAGTTCTGAGGGTGAGGATTAGATTCTCTCTGTTCCCATGTTTGATGGGCATGTGACTCCAATGCTCCATGCCTATCCCCAATCATGGTGTCTCCTAACCTGTTGTGTCCACCACCATCCTTGTGTCTCTCTTGTTTGTCCTGCTTGTCTGCACATGCTTCCTCATTTACCCTACCTATCTGACCCTCACATTCCTATGTCCCTTCCCCAACATTCCTCTCTTTTTGAAATCCACACAAAAAGGCACCTGTCCCACACAAAAATGTGTCCCATACATAGCTCTCCATTTCACATATGTGTCTTCTCAACACACTTGATTTGGTCCAATTGACTATACAACATGATTGCATTGTTGTCACTCATCTGTGTTGTGGTGTCAGTCCAAATTCATCAAATTTTCTCTACATCTGCACATGTTGAGATCCATGGTTCTTTCCTAATTCCCTCCTGCAAATTCCCTTATTGCTTTCCCTTTGTTCTTCCCTCTGCTAGCCCCCCCCCCTTCACCACTTTCCTATTTACCCCATTTTTATACCTTTAATCTGGTCAAAACAAAATAGAATCACACACCACACATGGCCAGAAATGGCCCATAAAAAGCCTTTATTTTTTGTTGTCTGTATTTGCACACAGTTTGGTATTATGCATGAATGCCAAGCAGCAGTGAATGGCTATTTATGCTATATGGCAAAATCTGGTGAGTTTTTGAGTCGAACACATAGTCTAGTTATCTCCACACAATGGTTCTTAAACATGCTGCGCTATAGAAACACAGAGTAAAGTCATTACTTCATAACAGTTATTCAGACACTTCTGTATATTGCTGGATGTAATGAAGTATAACTTCCATTGTGGAGTGTTGACATAAATCACTTCACTGAAGATTTTTTTTTACCCATAGCATCAGGGATTTCATTTCAGGTACATCTATAGTGTGATGTTACACGATATCCTTAATCACCCACATTTTAACATTTTCTACAGTTATGAGTTTTCATGGAGATATATTGGATACTGGCCAAAAAAAATATTTGCATTGACATCCATCCACACAACTATGACATATTTATCCAACCTTGTTCTGCTTGTCATAAGCCTGTTGTCCCTCTCCTAACCCTTCAGTATATCCATGTCAGTCACTTCATGCTGCAGAGCATGGTAGCTTAATAATTAGAACAGACTACAGAAGTCCATGGATGTTACATTCCACCAAATATTGTTATGTGTATGTCCATCTCTCCTCGTATGCACCTCTTTACTCCCATCCCTCTTAATGGGTGTGTATTAGGCTTATGGATGTACAGGAAATCTCAACAAAGTACAAAGTACTGTCCAGAGTGCTGAAGGCCATGCATTGCACTGAGCCTGTTTGCATGAAGGAAGGTGAACTAAATTAAAGCTCAGCAGAGACCCACATTTGCATGGTTCTTCACCATCGCACAAACGGGGATGGCATGGCATGGCCAAAAGTTTTTTATGTAATAAAACTTTGGCCACATTTCAAAGACAGACTACAGCATGCACATCATAGTATCTGCCAGCAATTTCTTTAACATATCTTGCAAGTGTGATGCATGAAACACAATCAACAAACAAAGAAATTTGCAGTTAACCTCAGTCAGGTCAGTTACTGTATGTTTTTCGTTCAGTTACTGTATGTCCCTATTTGCGCACAGTTTGGCAATGAGCAACAGTGGACACTACAACTTCACAAGTCCAACTTGAATTCCTGAAATTTGAACCATGCAGGCGCTAATACTCTGCCATCATCCATTTAAATCAGCTTTTCAGTGATGCACTGTGTGAAGTTATGTTTAGCATGTCTAACTCTGGTTACTGTGCTGTAATCCTCCTCTACATGGAAATGCATTCATAAACACAAAAGAAGGACACTGACACATGCTTCACTGAACACATAATTTTTGATATTTATGTGTGCCCTGCAGCAATGCACTTACAATGATATATCAGGACTCGGGCTATTGTCAAACAGACTCCAGAATTACATAGCATAACTGCATTGTTACATTTTGTATGGGTTTATAGTGACACTGGACATTGGTCATTCATGATCATATTTCATTGATATTGTCAGAAACTTGTATTAATGTGGACATACCTTTATATGAATATGAAGGCACATGATTACATCATTGCACTACTGGTATTTCCAAAGTGTGTGTGTGTGTGTGTGTGTGTGTGTGTGTGTGTGTGTGTGTTTGTGTGTTGTCTACACAACATCCTGAAAAACAGGTACATGTCTGTCTCACTTCTGGAATATGTATTCATGAGAGCTTCTTTTACCTAGATTATCACAATGTATTTATGTTACCTGCACCACTATGGTGATGTCATCCTCTATAAAGTGCATTCTGACAATATTAGGGACAGACTTGCTTAGTGGCACTAGTGTTAAGTACTGCGCTCTACAGCTTTTAACCTACATAGGTAGGGTTTCTAATCTTGCAACAGTCAATTTGTGTGTGTGTGTCTTCATTCAACTATCAGTCTACAAACAATTTTACACAAGAATGTGCGTTCACAGCTATGTCAGACACTCCTCCCAACATTTTCTTCTCAGCATATGCTGATGATGTCATCCTCTATAAAGTGCATGCTGATGTTCTTAAAGACAGACATGTGTGGTGCTGCTAGCATTAAGTACTGTGTTCAGCAGCTTATGAAATTAGATAGGTAGGGGATCAAATCTCACAGCAGTCAACTTGAGTGTGGGTGTGTGTTCCTTCAACTATTAGTCTGGAGACAATTTTACATCAGGATGTGAGTCCACAGCTATGTCAGCTACTCCTGCCAACATCGACTTCGCCTACACTGATGATGTCATTCTCTATAAAGTGCACTTTGTAAAGAAAGACTAGTGCAGTGGCATTAACATTAGCTACTTTGTTCTGCAGCTTAAGAAGCTAGATAGGTAGGGGTTGTAATCTCACAGAGGTCAACTTCAATGTGTGTATGTGTCCATCCAACTATTGGTTTGGAGACAATTTTAAACCAGGATACAAGTCCACAGCTAACTCAGACACTCCTGCCAACATCTTCTCAGCATGCACTGATGATGTCATCCTCTATAAAGTGTACCATGACACTGTTAAAGTCAGACATCTGTGTTGGTGTTAGTCTTATGCTGCATGGAATGCAGCTTCTGTACTTACACAAATGTGTTATTCAAATTTGGTTTTAGTCAACTGGTGTGTGTGTGGTTGGTGGTGTATTATAGTCATTGTATGGATGTTTTGAATCTCTTTTCATTTGACTCTCACTCAGGAGAACATTTTACATAGTTCCTTGAATCCAACATCCCCCTTTTACCTCTGTCCATGTAATATCTATGCTGTGGAACACTGAGGATGTTATCTCAAAGACGCAGATACACATCATGAAGCAGAGTTCCTCCATGATCCTCTACAAGCCATCTCCAGACCACTGGATGTGTGGCTGCTAATCTTGTCATGGGGTCATGCACTTGTCACACAGAGACAAAGTCAACCAGTATTAAATCAAAAACATACACACATACACTTACCATAGTATAACAATGCTAGGATTTTATGTGCCCTTGGCTGGTAGCCTAGTAATGTCATATGACCCTCTGAACATTGCACATGTCAATGTTGTTGTCATTCACATGTGCTATGTTGAGGTGCAGATGCACTGTAGCCCTACAACAGTGCATTCCAATCTGTGATTTGAGCTACTGTATTGATGGCTGCTGCTGCCATTTGGCTGTGTTCTTTCCTTAACAGTTGTAGAAATATACCTCCTGAGTACTGTTGACATCAGATGATGTTGTGTATATTATTGCCTTGCCAAGGCATGAGTACTTGTACAGCAGTATATCAATATTCTATACAGTTGTCATACAACCGTTACAGTGACAGACACAGTATTTCACAGCTGTGCAGGTCACACCTTGCATCTGGAAATGTTTCTGACATACCGCAATATTACGCCATACTGATTACATGGGCACATACGCCTGGGTTCCTCCACATGTTGTAATGCTGTTATATGGACAAACATATGACATGTTGAGATCCACTTGCAACCTTGGTGAATGCACTGTATGCACTATTATGTTGGATATTCACAAGGATTACACAGATGTTCCCTAGCAGCATTGTGTGACTGTCGGCATTTGTGTCATTAACAGTTCTGCTTGAACCACATCCACCTCAGTTGTAATATGTCCATATATGTTGTCAGGAGCCCCACCCACACATTTCCACTGATAAACATATAGGCATATGATATACAACTGATGTAATTACATAAAACAGAGTTCTGCAACTGTGTTAACGGTTCCACTGTCTCGCATGTGATTCAGGCCAAACATTTTATTGGTTGGTGGTGTACAGCCTGAAGCCCAATTGTAGCCTAGTTACACCTATAGTATGACTGTACTGCATCACAGATGTACCACTACATCACAACAATAATATCACTTGATAGTTTGCATGAACACATATGGATATATGTCAGGATTTCATGGCAGTATATCATTTTCCCTGGCAATATCAGGGGAACAGTGATCATGTAGTACATGTGCTGACTGCTTACATGTACTTATAGTGGGTGTTCTATATATTGTTTAGTATATGTACAATATCACAATGATAACTTTCTCATTCATTGAGACCAGACGTTGCACTGCTGTAATTTCTGTGCACATGACCATAGTGAATGCATTGCCATCAGTCTTGCATACTGCTCATAATAGTGTGTGGTTTGTTAAGTGTTGCTATCTGTGTGGCTGATACCTATGTCAGCCAGGGTTGCTTTAGTCAAGTGTATCACATTTGGCACAGTGAGCTCCTACACATCTTGTTGGCCATTCGGAACTGTTCTTTGGGATGCATACTCATTATTATTTGACACTGCAGACTTCCGTCCAATGTGTTCTGCTAGATGCTTATGTGGTATATCTCTCTGTGTTGCATTCAGTAAATATAAAGCTCAGTGACAATTTATGGCATGGGTATTATTCTTGCAGGTGTGGATTGTAGCTCATGTTTCATGCCAACCTCTCAAATGGCTAGGAATGCCACTGATTTCAACTTCAACTTTAATGCTGTCCTCTTAACACTTCCAAAAAGTGGGCATTTTGGGGAAGGGGTGGTAAAATCACCTTATAGAATACTGACAATCATTGTGGTTGTATACGTTTGTTCCTGCAGAACATATATAATAAGTTACACTCACATATTCTGTCAATGGCACAGATTAACAATCATAATATTTTAAAAGTGACCGTGATCATGCCTGTTTCTGTCTGCATTTGTCCAGGAGTCTGTTGCTATGTGTCCATGATTGGTTGAGAGGTATACTGACATGTCAGTCATATTTAAGCAAGTAATTTTGCAGATCTTCACAATATGCCCAGACCTGCATTGTATATACTGTCTCCAGTGAGCATGTCAGTGATGTTGATATCACAACCATTCATCTCCATTGACATGTAACCTTGCATGACCATCACATATATGCTGTCATGTGTGATGATATAATATACTCGAACAGGAGGTGTAAATGGCAGTACAGACTGTTCTATCTACATATGTGCTTAATGTTAAACTACTGACTTGTCTTGGAAAAGTACATACATTGACATATTTAATTGGCATATTTATGCCTTAGAGGAGGCAGTATTAAAATTTAATACCACATTTCTAACAATACTTGAGTCTAACGCCCCAAAAAGACAAATTAGAATTAAAACAAATATAGCACCCTGGCTAACAAAGGACACTAAATCCCTAATTAAACTAAGAAACAAAACCTGGGATATATGGCGCACAACCAAGTCCCCCCTTGACCGCATTAAATTTCAACAGCAAAGAAATCTGACCAAAAAATCTATAACCCTAGACAAAAAAAACTACTATTGTCAACTACAATACAAACACCAAAACAATCCCCAAAAATTCTGGGCCAGTTTAAACAATCTACTCCACCCAGGTAAAAGCTCAACTCCTACCCCAGAAAAACTATCAGATAAAATCCCAGAGGAAGTGGCCAATTCCTTTAATACCTTCTTCACGGACACTATACAATCCCTAGCCAACCAGCTATCAACTAGTTGCCCCCAGTTAACAGACATCACCCTAAAGTCCATACCCACCTTTAAATTTCAACCTGTCCCCACTGCCTATATATGCACACTACTGAAGAAACTAAAACCAACTACTCTCTCCGCTGACCTTCTCCCAGCCGAATATTTACAAAAAGCTGCTGATGTCATAGCTTACCCCATCTCAATACTCATCAATCGTACCTTGGCCGAAGCCAAAATCCCCTTAATATGGAAAATATCCTATGTCATACCACTCAATAAAGGAGGCTCATCAACGGAACTGTCAAATTACAGGCCCATAGCTATATTGTCACCATTGGCCAAAATCATGGAGAAATGTGTACACAGACAGCTTCTTTACTATCTTATCCAGAACAACCTACTCTCCAGTTCTCAACATGGCTTTAGACCACACCATAGTACAACCACTGCTCTTCTCTCTTTTACTGACACAATTAACCACAACCGGAATAACAAAAAAATATCGTCAGCTCTCTTTCTGGACCTATCAAAGGCCTTTGATATGGTGAACCATCAATTACTTCACAATACCCTAAAAAATCTCCATTTAGACAACCAAACTCTAGAGTGGTTTCAAGCCTATCTCTCAGAGAGACAGCAAGCTGTACTCTGGCAGAACAGGCTCTCTAGCCTCCTATCTAATACCATAGGGGTTCCTCAAGGTTCCATATTGGGACCTCTTCTCTTTTCTGTCTTCATAAATGACCTCTACAAAGCCATCCCAGATGCCATCTGTATTCAATATACTGATGACTCGACATTAGTTTGTTCTGACTCATCTCCAGTTAATTTATTATCAAAAACACAATCCTGCTTTACGGCAGTAGAGAATTGGTTACTGGGACGTCAACTTATTCTTAATCCAAACAAAACCAAACTGTTAATCTTCTACCCCACTTATAAGGTCATACCCACACCCTTTTCTATTCAATCCAAAAATGGGACAAACATCTCCCCAGACTCCTACACTAAACTACTGGGAGTTAACATTGACAATAAACTTAGATATGATATCCATATCAACCAGACTATTAAAACTGTTAATAAAAAACTTGGGTCGCTCTATCGAATAAAATCCATTCTTACCCCAAGAGCAAAAATGGCCACTGCCCGCTCCCATCTCCTCTCTACCCTCCTATATGCCTCCCCTATTCTTACAAATCTTAATATAACTGAAGTAAAAACAAAAACGCCACCACCTCCAGGCACAAATTAATCTGGTCCAGTCAAGATTGTAAAGAGCTTTAATCCACTCAAAAAATCCACGAGTTTGTGCAAAACACGCAACCAAGTAACAGCAATCAATAACGCTTAGCAAAAAAACGTTTTCGTCTTTAACTTCATCAGTAATCACATCCATTTTGAAAAACTCATCACTTATATACAAACTTTAAAATTCAAAGTAACCAATTAAAGTCAGTGATTTAAAAAACAATTAGTATTTAAAAAGAAATGCATGAATTACACAATTTTAATTACATTTAAAAACTTAAATCATTTCTTATATCCAACAGTTTAGTACACTCTTTTTGTAGTTTGATTCCTTTGAGTGGAAATATAAAATTGATGAATATACAATGTTTGTTAAAATAAATAAAATCAATACTAGGTATGTATTCTTTATGCTATATAAACTAGTGCGTTTCGCCATCTAGTGACATGACTTGATATCACAGGCTTTATCTAAAAACCTTCTTAAATAAGTAAATATATGTATAATAAAACTTTCCAATTTTAATAAACCTTAAAAATCCTTACAAATCACAATTGTGAGCTAAATAAAATATAAAAATAGTTTTAAAAACTTTATGTTACAGCTTTGCAGCTCTAAGCTTCAACACAGGCGCTATAGACACCATATCATTTAACCCTGGGTTCTTACTTGCATTCAAAAACAGTTGCCAGTATAATTCTCTGTATTCAATCAAGGTTTCCCACATTCCTCCCATGGGGTTGGTGGGCACAACCTCCAACACAAAAAATTGATAACAAGAAGTTGTACACTTCATGGAATGTTTGCATAAAGCATTTTCTCATTTCTCACTCTAACATCATACAAGTGCTCATAAATTCTTTGTTTGAGCTTTCTCTCACTTTTTCCAATATAAAATGAAGTACATTCTTTGCAAACTGCTATGTATATAATACCCTTTGCATCACAGTTGGCAAAACTATTTAAAAATAGTGTTTTATTCCTAGCCTGTAAGAAAATAGAATGACCGGTTATCAAGTGTGCACAATAATTACACTTGCCACACTTGAATAACCCTTTCTTCGATCTAACATTGTTATTATTTACATTGTTATTATAACCACTCTCCAAGATATTCTTAATATTCTTTCCTTTACGATATGTAAAGGTTAACTCTTTGTCAAATATGTAACTCAAATCAGATATTTCTGAAAAGGCTTTCCACTCATTTGTAAAAATGTTCTTAATGAAACCTGAGTGTTCATTGAATGTGGTTATAAGACCTGCACTGTGTTGATCAGCAGATAATTTATTCTGACTTAACACATCTAGACTCAATTTCTTTCCTAAAATGGGGACAAAGGGGCCCTTTCTCTTGTTGTTCACTTCTTCCACTATTTTATTGAAAAATTCAAGTGAATAACCCCTATTAGTGAAGAGGTCCCTCAAAAAATCAACCCCCTCCTGGTATAAACTATTGTCTGATGTCATTCTACTTAGACGGACAAGCTGTCCTTTCACTACCCCCTTCTTTTGATGTGGGGGGTGACAGCTAGAAAAATGTAAGTATGAATTAGTGAAAGTTTCCTTTCTATGTATACAAGATACAAAATTTCCATTGTTTTTCTTTATACAAACATCCAAGTACTTCAACTCAAGGTGATCAAAATTATAGGTAAACCTCAAAAAACTGGTAGTACTGTTAAGATATTCTAAAAGCTCACAAAAATCTTTTTGACTACCCTTCCAAAAAAAACAAAGGTCGTCAAGGAACCTAGTGTACAGGACCCAATGCTCACGAAAAGGAGAGTTAAGCAGGAATTTTCCTTCCCAGTGTGCCATAATAATATTAGCGTATGTTGGGGCACAATGTGCCCCCATTGCCACACCTTTTTCCTGCTTAAAATACTCTCCTTGAAAATAAATATAATTGTTTTTTAATACAATTTCCATCAGGGTCAAGGTGTTCCTAAAGTCAGTCTGGGTTAACTTTTTACTAGAAATTAATACTTCCTCAAACCAATGTAACCCTACATCATGTGGAATGCAACCAAAAAGGTCTACCACATCCATTGTTCCAAAATTTAGATTGTCATGGTATAAAGATGGCTCCACTTTCCTTAAAAGGTCCCAGGAATCTTTTAAAATATTGTCTTTGCCTTCCAAAATGTTTTTAACTTTCTGGTCCACAAATTTAGCTAAGGGAGCCATTATTGAGCCCTCAGCTGACACAATTTGTCTAAGAGGTGGATCTGATGCATTTTTATGCACCTTTGGTATACCAAAGATGCATGGAACTTTTGGCTTGTCAACTGTTAAATATTTATATGTGTCCTTGTCAAGTGACCCTTCTAAGAACATATCATAAAGCAAAGCCTGTATCTTTTTATAGGCTATGTTCACTTCATTGATGGACACCCTAGAATATTTGTCCACATCGTTAAGTATGGTCATCATCTTTCCTTCATATTGAATCGCCTCCATTAACACAACGCCACCCCCCTTATCGGGCTTCATTACCCTTAAATCACGATTGTTGCTAACATCTTTTAAAATGCTTGTTTCAGCTTTAGTTAAATTAAAATGTGTGTGCTTGGTAGCCAGTTGCGTTCTAATTTCTTTTTCTACTTTAAGCTCAAAATTTTTTAGCTGGGGGTGTATAGGAGGGTTGAAGGTGCTCCTATGCTTTAAATTTGCATTATCGAAATCAGTTGATTTACCATTAAAAAATATCTCTAAATTCTTTTTCCTTATAAAGAGTTTTATTTCAACCATCAATTTAAACATGTCTACTTTTTGTTTGGGGATGAAGGTGAAGCCTTTGGAAAATAAGCCAAACCAAGTTTTGTCAATTTCTACACTAGAATAGTTAAAAATATTGAAACCATTGTAAGACCAAATATTCGTAGAATTGACTACAACATCGGCTAATTCCAACCCTGTTCTCTTCTCACAGGTGGCCTCATCCCCCCTCCCCTGTAGTTTTTTGAGTTGTAAACTACCCTGTCTTGGTTTTTTAACCTCTCCGATCTTCTAAGGTCAGGGTTTTCTTCCACATTTGTAGGGTGTTCTAAAAATTCCACATCTTCTGTATCATCCCATTCTGACTCATTGACCTGTTCCCTAGTCCAATTACCAAATGTTTGCCTAAATATTCTTTTAGGTTTGGGGTAATGAGTCTTATTTCTGTATTCATCTAAGTCCCTCTTAACTTTGCCAATCTTTCTTTCTTGTATCTCTTTACATTTTACTTCAACATTCTTAAATAACTTCTGATATTTAGCTTTCTCAGCTTCTATGGAAAACATTAGGTCATTGAGAATGCATTTATTAATGTTGTCTATGTCACAGTTTAACTTTTCCATTAAGGCTTCATTGTTTTTAATGATTGCTTTCATTATACCAAAACCACAATTTTCAAATAAAGTAATAAGCTCATTGTGAAATACAGAACCTTCAGTGACATTGTTAGGGAACTTGCAAACTCTCAAACCTTTAGGAACAATTTTTAAAGAAATACAATGTTTTAAATAAGCATTGTCTAAATCCAGTGTTTTATACTTCAACAGAGAAAATTCTAAGTCACTAAGCATTGCAGTATAAGAAACATTGTATTTGACATTGTCCTTATTAAAATCGTATTTGAGCTTTAGAATGTCTGAAACAAGTCTCTTAGCACCTGAGCTGTTAATAGAATTGTCCACTGATGTCTCTACTTGGCATCGTTGGCTCTTCGGTCTAACAGCTCCACAATCAGTAACGCTACTGTTATCTACAGTAATATGTGGAAAACCTTCCAAACTGTTATCACAGTTCTCATTTTGTTCTGAATTGTTGTCCACAGTTTTAGAATTATTTAATCCTCTTGTCGACCTGTCGCCACTTGGTTGCAAAGCATCCTGATTTCCTGGTATGGTCAAGGCTGACGCCAGCGTGACCATCGATTGGCTAAGGGGCGTCAGTAGCCCAACAAGCTGTGTAAGCTGCCCAATCAGCTTACGCATTTCTCCTGTCTCTGAGTTCCTGGAACCAAGATCTGCGCCCGAAGAAAGCTCCACATGTAAACTGATAAAACAAGGCTGAGCAAATAGTGGAAAATACAAACTAGAAACAAAAACGCCACCACCTCCAGGCACAAATTAATCTGGTCCAGTCAAGATTGTAAAGAGCTTTAATCCACTCAGAAAATCCACGAGTTTGTGCAAAACACGCAACCAAGTAACAGCAATCAATAACGCTTAGGAAAAAAACGTTTTCGTCTTTAACTTCATCAGTAATCACATCCATTTTGAAAAACTCATCACTTATATACAAGCTTTAAAATTCAAACTATCCAATTAAAGTCAGTTATTTAAAAAAAAACAACAATTAGTGTTTAAAAAGAAATGCATGAATTACACAATTTTAATTACATTTAAAAAACTTAAATCATTTCTTATATCCAACTGTTCGGTAAACTCTTTTTGTAGTTTGATTCCTTTGAGTGGAAATATAAAACTGATGAATATACAATGTTTGTTAAAATAAATAAAATCAATACTAGTTATATATTCTTTATGCTATATAAACTAGTGCGTTCCGCCATCTAGTGACATGACTTGATATCACAGGCTTTATCTAAAAACCTTCTTAAATAAGTAAATATATGTATAATAAAACTTTCCAATTTGAATAAACCTTAAAAATCCTCACAAATCACAATTGTGAGCTAAATAAAATGAATATAAAAATAGTTTTCTCTTCTCTCTTTTACTGACACAATTAACCACAACCGGAATAACAAAAAAATATCGTCAGCTCTCTTTCTGGACCTATCAAAGGCCTTTGATATGGTGAACCATCAATTACTTCACAATACCCTAAAAAATCTCCATTTAGACAACCAAACTCTAGAGTGGTTTCAAGCCTATCTCTCAGAGAGACAGCAAGCTGTACTCTGGCAGAACAGGCTCTCTAGCCTCCTATCTAATACCATAGGGGTTCCTCAAGGTTCCATATTGGGACCTCTTCTCTTTTCTGTCTTCATAAATGACCTCTACAAAGTCATCCCAGATGCCACCTGTATTCAATATGCTGATGACTCGACATTAGTTTGTTCTGACTCATCTCCAGTTAATTTATTATCAAAAACACAATCCTGCTTTACGGCAGTAGAGAATTGGTTACTGGGATGTCAACTTATTCTTAATCCAAACAAAACCAAACTGTTAATCTTCTACCCCAATCATAAGGTCATACCCACATCCTTTTCTATTCAATCCAAAAATGGGACAAACATCTCCCCAGACTCCTACACTAAACTACTGGGAGTTAACATTGACAATAAACTTAGATATGATATCCATATCAACCAGACTATTAAAACTGTTAATAAAAAACTCGGGTCGCTCTATCGAATAAAATCCTTTCTTACCCCAATAGCAAAAATGGCCACTGCCCGCTCCCATCTCCTCTCTACCCTCCTATATGCCTCCCCTACTCTTACAAATCTTAATATAACTGAAGTAAACAAACTAACACGTTGTTATAATCATATTGCCAGATTTGCAACTGGCATGCCCTACAGAACCCATCATTGTAGCAACCTACAAAACCTGGGTTGGATCGAATTCCCTAACCTTCTCCAGCAGAGCCAACTCATAGTAGCATTTAAAATTCTTAAACAATCTGACAAAACCCCTGCACTGAAAATCTTAATCAAACCTTACAACAATCTCAATAGTTTACGCTCCTCAAACAAGCTACTAGCTCAAACGGTAAAATCCAACAATTCAGGGGGTGACGCTCTCTTTGCCAATGCAATCGGAAAAATATGGAACTCCCTTCCACCCAGCCTCACCATCATTTCCTCCATAAAACTCTTCAAAAAGAGGCTAAATCACCACCTCCAGACACACTGGCTTTGCCAATGCATAAGCCCAGACTGACTCCACCTAAACCAGTTTTTCCTCTTCCTAAACCAGTTTTTCCTCTTCCTTACCAGGTCTAACCTATGTAACCTCTACCTCTCTCGCATCTGTTTCCCTCTTATCTCCCCTTCCATGTAAATCTCTAGTCTTTGCTTCCTATACTAATACCAGACATAACTATCCTAAGGGTCAATCTAAAAGGAGAAAAAGTCTGTTATACTATGTGTATTGTATCTTTTTTATATATCTTGCAGTAATGTATTGAAATACTTTAAAATGTCTCCTCTTTTTTGTGTAAACTACCTAAGGAGAACAATCTGTATTCTATCAACATATTGTATACCTATTTGCCAATGTTGGAGCTTTTCTCCCCGGGCCTCCGCTGAAAAGGGACATGTATCCAGTCGGACCTTCCCGGTCAACAAATGTAAAATAAAATAAATAAATAAATAATAAATAAATAAATATCCTAGCTTGAGGACAGTGCCACATTTACCATGCCCTCTTCCTCTTTCTTCATTCCTATCATTCATGTCTCTGCCCATTTTCATCAGCACACTTTACCTAGTGTATGTTTCATTGTATTTGCCCTTGCCATTTACCCCCCATTACTTCATTCTGCAAATAATTGTTGTAGTGTACATTGCACTCAGTACACTTTTCTTTACTGTGTCAATACTGCTGTTATTGCAGTATTTTCACCCCTGGTAGTCATTGTGGCTGTACAATCTCACCGAGCAGGTTTGCTGGTATACAAACTTGAATGTTACTTGTTTCTTTGCTTGTGCTGCTGTACACGGTTTCCTAGTGGTAGCACTGTTGCTGGCTGTGAAACCATGCTTGCATACGTGTAAAAGTGATGAGTAGCATGAATATCCAAGTAGAGCTGCTGCTCATTGTGCTAACACATAAACTTCATGTAGAGTCCGCATGAAGCCTACATGGAGTTTATCAAATTCCTGGTTAGAGTATTTATAAAAGTGCTGAAGAATGTTTTTGCCTAATAGGTAAATGGAGGAAGTTCCATACTTTGGGTATGTATGAGGGATGCAGGGAGTTGCCTGAGGTATTGTTGGGCTTTTTGACTGCTAGTAGGTTTGTAGCTCAGGAGCAAAGTGGTCTAGAAAGAGACCACCGCTGTATTAAGGATTTATGTTAGGGGCATTTATCTGGACAGTGTAGTATATTATGGACAAATTTTAACTATTTGAAATAAAGGATGTTTGGAAGTTCAAGTGAGCTTAATATTTTTGAGGGTAAATCAGTAGTGGGTGGAATTGGGGATCTTGGCATCAAAACTGACAATTTTATTACAGCACTGTTCTATTTTTCATTTGAGTTTAATATTTGTAAGAATTGGAGAATCACAGTAGGTAGGGAGAAGCAATGTTTATGTGTGATTGTGCAATAAGAAAGATGGTCTGTGTATCAGAATTTGTCAGAGATTTGGGATGCATGGCTAGGCTTAAAAAGGCCCTAGTGTTTGTTAGCCTAGTAAACAGCTATGACCCTATGTACCAAAGACCTAATTTTTGATGAGTTTTCTTTATTGCAGTTTGAATATGGATATCAAAGTTTACCTGATCATCTAGAATAATACATAGTTGGGTTTGAGAGATGACTTCATTTAGAATATTTTTATTTAAAAGACTTGTGATGTTTGACTTACAATTTGTGTGAGCCTTAGCGGTAAGCTTTAGGGGTCAAGAACATTAGTTTGTTTTATTAGGATTTAGGAAGCATTGGGAGTGTGAAAGTCAATTCTCAATGGAAGAATGAGATTCCTGGATAAGAGTTTTTAATATGGATAAAGAGAAGGTATAGAAGGTTAGTGTAGCGTCGTCAGCATATTGGGATGTGGGCAGCATAAGATGAGGCTCTGGAGTGATTATTAAGAACAGATTAAATAAAAGGGTCCACAAATAGAACACTGTGGCACACTAGTATTAACAGGAAATATGTTAAAGAATGTAGAGAACCACTTCACAGCCTGGGTACAATTTTAGAAGGTAGCTAGAAAAGGGGAAAAGCCCAATAAAGAAAGTGCGTGAAGTAGTTTTGGATGAGGAACAGTATCAAAAGCCTCACTGAGATACAGGACCATACAAGAAGTACATTTTTTTTTTCATTTTGGTATATACTGTTAAGTAATAATAATAGGTAACTGTACTGTGGTATGGTCAAAATCCATGTTGAGTGGGTAAGACAATATCGGTAGCTGGGAGGAACTACATAACCTCATTATGGATGCAACAAAAATGGCAACAAATCAAACATTAGACATTTCTATATTGACCCTGCCTTTATGAAGGAAGGACTATATAAGATTGCTTCCATAGTGTAATAACAGTGGCTTCAACAACAAAGCAATTAATGAGTATGAACTTTCGTAGGACAGTGGTTTTGCTGCAAGCTTTAAGTAATTTGCAGTAAGGCTGTCAGGAGATAAAGTAGAGTGGACTGTCTCAGCTTAGAGAAGAGCTTTTTGATATTGTTAGTTGGTACTGGATGTTAAGTGAAATTAAATGCATTTGTGTTATGTGGTGGAGATGGAGAGTGGGACATTTGAGTTTGATGCTGAATTAGTGCAGCAACATTATTAATAAAATGGGAGTTGAATTGGCAGACAGGTTAATTGAAGTAGGAGAGGAGGTTTAACTGGAAAGAAATTCCAGTCTAGATAAACGCCAAAAAGTATGAGTATTTTTTATTTAATACTGGATGGTACTGTTAGCCAACAGGGTGCTGGCGGAAATTGTGCTACTGTTGGCCGAAGGAGGAGAAGAGGCGGAAGGCATGGCCAAAGGCAGAAAGAGAGGAGAAAGGCTAGGACTGTGGTAGTGAGGGTCGGAACTTTGAATGCTGGCAGTATGACTGGTATAGGGAGAGAGCTATCTGATATGATGGACAGAAGGAGCGTTGGTATATTGTGTGTGCAAGAGACCAGATGGAAGGGGAGTAAGGATAGGTGTATCGAAGGTGGGTTCAAATTGTTTTATCATGGTGTGGATGGGAGGAGAAATGGCGTAGGAGTTATTCTGAAGGAACATTATGCTAAGAGTGTTTTGGAGGTGAAAAGAGTGTCAGATAGAATGATGTTTATGAAGCTAGAAATTGATGGTGTAATGATGAATGTTGTTAGTGCATATGCTCCACAAGTTGGGTGTGCAATGGATGAGAAAGAAAAATTTTGGAGTGAATTGGATGAATTGGTGATGACTGTACCCAAGGGTGAGAGAGTGGTGATTGGAGCAGATTTCAATGGGCATGTTGGTGAAAGGAACAGAGGGGATGAGGAAGTGATGGGTAGGTATGGTGTTAAACAAAGGAATGCAGAAGGTCAGATGGTAGTGGATTTTGTGAAAAGGACAGACATGGCTGTGGTGAATACGTATTTTAACAAGAGGGAGGAGCATAGGGTGACATACAAGAGTGAAGGAAGATGCACACAGGTGGATTATATGTTATGTAGGAGGGCCAGTTTGAAGGAGACTGGAGACTGTAAAGTGATGATGGGGGAAAGTGTAGTTAGGCAGTATAGAATGGTGGTTTGTAGGATGACACTGGTGATCAAGAAGAGGAGGAGGAGTGTGAGGACAGCACCAAGGATCAAATGGTGGAAATTGAAAAAGGGTAATTGTGAGGTGGAGTTCAGGGATGGGTTAAGACAGGCACTGGGTGGCAGTGAAGAGTTATCAAATAGCTGGGTAACTACAAGCAGAGCTAGTAAGGGAGACGGCTAGAAAGGTGCTTGGTATCACATCGGGATAGAGGAAGGATGACAAGGAGACATGGTGGTGGAATGAGGAAGTACAGGAGAGTATACAGGCAAAGAGGTTGGCAAAGAAGAAGTGGGATTGTCAGAGAGATGAATAAAGTAGACAGGAGTATAAGGAGATGAGGTGCATGGCAAAGAGAGAGGTGGAGAAGGCTAAGGATAAGGCATATGAAGAGTTGTATGAAAGGTTGGACACTAAGGAGGGAGAAAAGGACCTGTACCAATTGGCTAGACAGAGGGACCGAGCTAGGAAAGATGTGCAGCAGGTAAAGGTAATAAAGGATAATGAGGGAAACATACTCGCAAGTGAGGAGAGTGTGTTGAGGAGATGGAAGGAGTACTTTGAGGGGTTGATGAATGAAGAGAATGAGAGGGAGAGAAGGTTGGATGATGTAGGGATAGTGAATTATGAAGTACAATGGATTAGCAAGGAGGAAGTAAGGATAGCTATGAAGAGAATGAAGAATGGAAAGGCTGTTGGTCCAGATGACATACCTGTGGAAGCATGGAGGTGTTTAGGTGAAATGGCAGTGGAGTTTTTAACCAGATTGTTTAATGAAATCTTAGAAAGTGAGAGGATGACTGAGGAATGGAGAAATAGTGTTTTGGCACCGATTTTTAAGAATAAGGGTGATGTGCAGAGCTGTATTAACTACAGAGGGATTAAATTGATCAGTCACAGCTTGAAGTTATGGGAAAGAGTAGTGGAAGCGAGGTTAAGAAGGGACATGATGATTAGTGATCAGCAGTATGGTTTCATGCCGGGAAAGAGCACTACAGATACGATGTTTGCTCTGAGAGTGTTGATGGAGAAGTACAGAGAATGTCAGAAGGAGTTGCATTGTGTTTTTGTAGACTTAGAGAAAGCATATGACAGGGTGCCTAGAGAGGAGTTGTGGTATTGTATGAGGAAGTCAGGCGTGTCAGAGAAGTATGTAAGAGTGGTACAGGATATGTACAAGGGTAGTGTGACAGTGGTGAGGTCTGCGGTGAGAGTGACGGATGCGTTTAAGGTGGAGGTGGGGTTACATCAAGGATCAGCTCTGAGCCCTTTCTTATTTGCAATGGTGATGGACAGGTTGACAGACAAGATCAGACAGGAGTCCTCGTGGACTATGATGTTTGCAATTGACATTGTGATCTGTAGTGAGAGTAGGGAACAGGTGGAGGAGACCCTGGAGAGATGGAGATATGCTCTAGAGAGAAGCGGAATGAAGGTCAGCAGGACTAAGACATAATATATGTGTATGAATGGGAGGGAGGATAGAGGAATAGTGAAGATGCAAGGAGTAGAGGTGGCGAAGGTTGATGAGTTTAAATACTTGGGGTCAATAGTTCAGAGTAATGGTGAGTGTGGAAGACAGGTGAAGAAGAGAGTACAGGTAGGATGGAGTGGGTGGAGAAGAGTGTCAGGAGTAATTTGTGACAAACAAGTACCTGTAGAGCTAAGCAAACTCCGACAGAAAACCAGCAGCGTATAATAAATCAAAGATTTAATAAAGTAGTGTAAAGCGCTTTTCGTCACTCTGAATAGAGCAACTTCTTCAGACAAAGATAAAAAGCAAAGTACTTCATTTATAATAAAACGTCATTTCCTTACTTTAGCTCAATCACAAATTTAAAAAGACATTCATATATATCAAAGCTTCTAACTGAAATAACAGTTTTTAACAAATTTTAAAATAACTAGATTCAAGTTAGAAACAGCTAGGTATTACATTATAAAAATCAATGAAAAATACAGTAATACAGCTCTACAGTTTGTTTCTTTTGCCGTAGTTTGTTACAAACAAGTACCTGTAAGAGTGAAAGGGAAGGTCTGCAAGAGAGTAGTGAGACCAGCTATGTCATATGGGTTGGAGACTGGCATTGACAAAAAGGCAGGAGTTTGAGCTGGATGTGGCAGAGTTAAAAATTTTAAGATTTGCACTGTGTGTGACGAGGTTGAACAGGATTAGGAATAAGTATATTAGAGGGTCAGCCCAGGTTGGAAGGTTTGGAGACAAAGTCAGAGAGGCAAGATTATGTTGGTCTGGACATGTGCTGAGGAGGGATGCTGAGTATATTGGGAAAAAGATGCTAAGGATGAAGCTACCAGGTAACAGGAAAAGAGGAAGGCCTAAGATAAGGTTTATGGATGTGGTAAGAGAGGACATGCAGGTGGTTGGTGTGACAGAGCAAGATGCAGATGACAGGAAGAAATGGAAACAGGTGATCCGCTGTGGCGACCCCTAACAGGAACAGCCGAAAGAAGATGATGATGATGATGACTGGATGATAACCATGAAATGATGTTTTCTACTGTATATAGGTTATTGTTTTGGGGAAATGTAGAAAGTGACTGGTCTATGTTCAGCCATCGAATGGACTAACCATCAAATGGCTGAACATCGAACAATAACTAAACTAAAGTTCACTCACCGAACTTTCATTTCATCAACAGGGTAAGTAACTACTTGTTCAACACTTCCTGATCTCACACACAGAAGTGTTTCAAACCCGTGAAGACAGGGGGCTTTTCCCCCCACCCCACCATTACTATATATATATATATATATATATATATATATATATATATATATATATATATATATATATACCAACTTTGAGACCATACTAGAGTGGAGAAAAGGACAGAACCCACACAGTTCATGTGATGGGTATCTCACCAGAAAGTATGAAGGTGGTTATGTACTAGGGCCTCTCCTGTTTGGCATTTACCTCTTTTATCTTTAAAGTGAGAACAAGGATAACTGGTTTACTAAGTATGCAGATGGTTGTAAACTAGGTATTACTGTCATGACACACACTGACACCTGTGCTCTTCAGAAAGAACTTGCTCTACTTAATAACTAGTGTACTGAAAATAGGCTCAAATTAAATACAAAAAATTGTAGTATCATTTCATCTAGCAAACAACCACTACCATCATTCCATAGTATAGTATAGTATAGTATAGTATAGTATAGTGTAGTATAGTATAGTATAGTATAGTATAGTATAGTATAAACAATACTCCACTAATATACAAAATGTAGTCAGGCATCTGAGTACCTGTGTTGACAATTCCCTCTGCTCTATCATCATGTGGCAACTGTTGCCAGAAAATCCTTCTACTTAGCACATCTATCAGGGTGTATTTCATTCAGCATATCAAACAAATGCAAATAAATAAAATGTAATGGAGAGATACAGTCATCATACCCAGACTGAGACTGAAATTGTCAGAATAAATTAGTGTTCTACCCCAATAAACAAGGAGTTGATGGGTGTAAGACTAAATTGCCTTGAAATTCTTGAGTCCTATACAGATGCATCAAAACCCAACATCAGGAATTTCTATCTGCTAAGAGAATAAATACATAGTCTAGATTTAGCCTCATCCAACTTCACCTGACATAAGCCTTGTTTTTGCATCTGGCACTTAAAATGTTTAGCAATAGGCACAGCTGAAATCACTTTCTCAATAGTTTGCAGATGTTACATAGAAACAGAGGAACAATACTGGGAAAGTGATTATGGAACCATACAGTGTCTAGCCATTCAGTGAGCTGCGTTATTTTCACAAAATCTATGAATGCATGCAGACTATATACTTTAATGATATTGTTTAAATAAAACACATAACATCAGTTTATACACTGATTCATGTATTTGCTTGTGAACAAATTGTTGGTGCACATTATTCTAATTCACAAATAAATTTGTTTTTTTTTTTATTTTAGGCCATGATAAATGACTCGTCTTCGTATTTATTCAGAGCAACAAGACAAAGAGCATACTTCAGGGATATAAAGATCTTAATTCCTGTTACGTGGACAAACAAGTCAACTTATCAGAGACCAAAGAGAGAAACATTTGATAATGTAAGAAACTTGCTGATGTGACAACAGCAATGCCTCTTAATATGACTTTGACATACATGTTACTTAAAAAAGTAGATTTTGTATATTCATATCATAAATTAGTAAACAATGTTCATATTTTATTGAAGCATATGCCAATAATCATATAATGAAATGACTGGTTTAACATGTTACTGTACTGGTGGACAAAGATTGAATTCTTGAGCATCATTTGCCTGAGATTCAAAACGCTGAAGATCAGAGCTCCTTCTTAAGAAATCACTGTTGTTGAGTTGTCGTGACAGTGATGCCCTTTTTGGGGGTAATTTCTCCTTTCTTCAAATTGATGCAACCATGGAGTTGGTATATTAGTTCTTGGATGAGGGGGGCAGGCTTCTCCCCTACAAAAACACTTTTTTGGAGCTGTTTTTTTTTCATGCTGCATTATTTTTTTCTCCGGGTCTATCAATTGTGTGCTCTACTGGTCCTTTTCTGTAGCTGTTCTAAAGGAGTTATAACATTTCAGGTGGAATTATTACATAATTTACACCTGCTTCAATGTGCAGTGAGCAAGTAAAAACTCTGATTTGAATTCAGAAGGATTTGGCATGTCATAATAGAGGGTAATCGATTTTCTCTTGTAAGCACTTCACAAAATATGGACAAAAATGTGACAGACAGGGGGCACAGTCATACAGCAGTCTGCATCACCACAGTCATACAACAGTCTGCATCACCACAGTCATACAGCAGTCTGCATCACTAGAATCATACAGCATCAGCATCACTGCCCTCACGTGGGCCTCAGTTGGTACACCTTCTGTGTAGTGTAAGTGCATGCTCTCTGTGCCCTCACATTTGTTTTGGTTTCCTTCCACATCTCAAAGATATGTACGTGGTTCGTGATTTTTAGTTTCATTATTTTTACCTTGCAAAAATAACGTTCATAATTATGGGTCTCATTATATGAAAGTAGACACACATATATATATATATATATATATATATATATATATATATATATGTATATATATATATATATATATATATATATATATATATAAAAGACAAATCCACAGTCCCGTTCCAATAAAGGCTGTCCCTCCTATGTAAAATCCCCTGTTCAGAGGATAAACAAGGCAGAAAACGTATGTAGCAGAACACACTTTATTAAAATTAAAAAAAACAAGGATCAAGAGCAAAAATTCCTGGGATTAAGCGCTTTCATCTTCCCTCAGGAGACTTCATTGGAATCAGTTAACAAAAGAATAACCCATATTAAGTACTCCACCATACCAGTTTCATTGGTCAATCAATTAACCAGTTTGCAAAATCAATTAAACAATTTGTAAAATTTAAAGTGCTTGGTAAAACAAAGAAAAGAAAGTAAAAAATCCACCAAGCAATTTATTGTAAGCGCTTTCATGCACTAGATTAAGTGCACTTCTTCAGACAAATATTCCACAAAATGGCATCCTTTATATAGCATAAATGATCACCAAAAAGAAGTTAATTGAACTATGAATTACACAATTAAACAATTAAACAATCGAATAAACCAAAAATCCAAAATCAAAAATCAGACTTCCCCTCACATTCCAAACCCCATACACTGTTAAACAAACTTAGTATACAAAAAAAAAATGAATAAAGAACTCTACATATAAACCTTTTAACACCTTTCACTTGTTATATTCATTCATTAATAAAATAAAAAATATTGAATGATACATTACATTTACCCATGCATATTGATAAATATATTTTATACAAGTAAATGGGTGAAAATATATTAACCAAACAATTAAACTGCTGTTTAACATTTTAAAGTTCTCAATCTAAGCAGGCATTTAATAGAACAGGCATCATTAAGTCCAGGATGGACATATGCATTAGTTTGTAGCTGCCACAAAAGTTCCTGTTCTTCTAATTTTAGGTGCCACTGTCCCCCTCTTGGATTCTTAGGGACACTTTGAACCACTATAAATTCAAGACTATGTGAACTAAATTCAGTCACATGTCTCGCTAAAGCATTAGTTTGATTAACTTTAGTAATACTATATATATGTTCATAGATACATTATTTTAATTGGCGTTCTGTTTTGCCCAGATAAAATGCTGAGCATACTTTACAGGTAGCCAAATAGACAACACCTAGGCTCTCACAAGAAAATCTATCCTTGACTGAGTATTGTACTCCACGTATACTAAAATGACAACCAGTTTGGATGTATTTACAATATTTGCATCTTCCACATTTAAACATACCTTTAGTATGCTTGTATTTAAAATGTGGAATTTCAAATAACATTTTTAAATTAGGGCCTCTTCTAAATGTTATTAAAGGTCTAGGACCAAGAATGTTACTAATAGCTTGGTCTTGTAAGATGAGGTCCCAATTGTAACACAAAATATATCTAAGTTCATCAGAGATATCACTAAACTGTGTTAAACTGGTTGAATATTTGACATTTAAAGTTTGAGCTACATGTGTATCATTTGTTGAAGCCATGACTTGAAAGTCAAGTTCATTGAAACAACCATAACCTCTTGTCAAAATAGGACCCAAAGAACCATGGTTCCTCTTATACTCAACTTCTTTAATTAAAGCATCTATTAGTAATGGCAGGTAACCACGGTTAATAAACATGTTTCTTAGGAGGTTGCATTCTGCAAGGAAATCATCATCACGAGAAGTCATCCTCGAGGCTCTTACTAGCTGGCCTTTTACTACCCCTCTTTTTTGAAAATAAGGATGGTTGCTTGTAAAGTGTAAAAATGAATTACTATAAAGTGGTTTTCTATGGATAGTTGTCTTAAATCGATTATTAGCCACATCTTTACTTAAACGAATGTCTAAGAAATTGATTTTATCTTCATCAAATTGAAATGTAAATTCCAAAAAAGACGTAAAAGATGCCATAGTATCCACTAAACCTTGACCATCTACAGCATTGCCTTTCAAAATAAACAACATATCGTCTTGGTAACGAGTGTACCAGACAACCTTGTTTATAAAGGTGGAATGGGGAAATAAATGTGTACGCTCCCAGAATGCCATGACTGTGTTAGCAAAACTGCCTCCGCATGGAGAACCCATGGCTACACCTGATTTCTGTTGGAAAAATTCACCTTTAAACATGAAAAAGTTATTGCTTAGTACTATTGCTAAAAGGGATGAAATCAGATCAATATCATTACCTGGGAGATTTTTCAAATGTAAAAATTCTCTAACCCAGTCCAAACCAAGATGTTGGGGGATTACAGTATAAAGATCCCTGATATCAACAGTAAGAAAGCTGTAAGATGCATCAAAAGGTATTGTATTAAGATGTTGTAAAACATGCCATGAATCACGGCAGATCTGGACCTCTGATTTTAAGGCCTCTTTTAGCCTGAAGTCCACCCATTTTGCACAAGCATATGTTATAGATTTGCGGCCATCTATAATTAGACGCAAAGGGGGGTCTTGAAAATTTTTATGAAGTTTCGGAACCCCAAAAATAACAGGTGTTAATGGAGCTTGCATTGTTAAATAGTGGTATGTGTCAATAGAAATAGATGCTTCAATAAACAAATCTGTCAAAAATGTTTTGATACGTTGGTATTACTAAAGCTAATCAAACTAATGCTTTAGTGAGACATGTGACTGAATTTAGTTCACATAGTTTTGAATTTATAGTGGTTCAAAGTGTCCCTAAGAATCCAAGTTTGTTTAACAGTGTATGGAGTTTGGAATGTGAGAGCAAGTCTGATTTTTGATTTTGGATTTTTGGTTTATTCGATTGTTTAATTGTTTAATTATGTAATTCATAGTTCAATTAACTTCCTTTTGGCACTCATTTATGCTATATAAAGGTTGCCATTTTGTGCAATATTTGTCTGAAGAAGTGCACTTATTCTAGTGCATGAAAGCGCTTACAATAAATTGGTGGATTTTACTTTCTTTTCTTTGTTTTATTAAAGTGCTTGGTGCCAAAAACAGTGTAACTAAACCAATGTAATACTATTCATTCTAAAATGTTCATGACAGAATGTATTGTATAAAAAATTCTTCATAAAACATACATCTCAAATCAGGTGGCTCTCTTATATGCATATATATATATATATATATATATATATATATATATATATATATGGTTTACCTTTATATCTTCGATCACACATGATAGACCGGCCACTTAATCGACTTATTTACACGAACCGAAACCGTGAAAAATTATAAATGTCGAATATATGTCGAATTTCGACATTCCCGACCACGCTACACCTCCACACCAGTGCTACCATGGGTCAAAAAGGGGCGAGGTTTTGTTGTTTGCTTTTGTGGAATTCGACTTCGGTAGTTGCAGAAGCCATTTCGCCCATAATGGGATTGACGATTTAAAGATAAACCTATATAGATATATATATATATATATATATATATATATATATATATATATATATATATAGCATACATACGTATTTTTATATATATATATATATATATATATATATATATATATATATATATATATATGTATATATATATATATGGTTCCCTGTCAGAAGCCTGAAACACTATAAGCTTGAAAATCAAAATCCTGAAACCAAAAGCCTGAAAATTCAAAATCCCCAAAACCCAAAATCCTGAAACTCAAAATCCTGAAAACACAAATAATGCTAATATGTCACTATAAAGACACTAATATCTACCAACTGACCCTGACCCTAACCCTAACCCTAAGGTCCGTCAATATCGCACACTCACCTGACCCGCGCCCTAACCCTAACTCACTTAAACCGCCTTAACCCCAATATTTGTCACTATTGCATACATGCCTAACCTGCACCCTAACTCACTTAAACCGCCCCTAACCCTAACATAAAACCAACCGCACACTCACCTGAACCCAACGCATGACCTAACACCACAGGGCTAGCAAAGCCACAATGACGTCAGTATGTCCATTTTGTGTTTTCAGGATTTTGAGTTTCAGGATTTTGGGTTTTCGGGATTTTGAATTTTCAGGCTTTTGGTTTCAGGATTTTGATTTTCAAGCTTATAGTGTTTCAGGCTTCTGATAGGGAACCATATATATATATATGGTTCTACCTGACATAATCGACACGCCAGAAGACCGACAACGCAATCACCGAAACCACATAACTGACAGTGCAAAAACATGAAACCCCACATGCCCAACAAGGAAATAACCGACGGTACACAAACACGAAACCTCACACACTGCACACAACACAATCACAACAATCAACAAACAAAACACATTCCCTGTCCAAAAACCACACACACAACACAAGCACACCAAAATCCCTACAAACCCACACTAAACCTCACATACACAACTATCTGCAACCCTCACCCAAACCCTAACCCTAAGGTCCGTCACTATCGCATACTCAGCTAACCCGCGCCCTAACCCTAACTCACTTAACCCGCCCCTAACCCAAACACAATCACTACCGTACACTTACCTGACCCGCTTCCTAACCCTAACTCACTTAACCCGCCCCTAACCCCAACACAATCACTACCGCACACTTACCTGACCCGCTCCCTAACTCACTTAACCCACCCCTAACCCAAACACAATCACTACCACACACTTACCTAACCCGCGCACTGACCCTAACTCACTTAACCCACCCCTATCCCCACACACAGTCAATATCCACATTTACCTTACTCGCACCCAAACGTCCGTCACTACCGCATACTTACACAGCCTTTTCGCATGTCGGCATCCTCGGCGTCGGTGTTTTCATCAGTCGCGTCGGTCTTCTAAATTGTCGATCTTCTGGGCCTTGCGATTCGCTTGTCGGTTTTCTGGCGTTTCGACTAACTCAGGTAGACCCATATATATATATATATATATATGTATGTGTATGTGTAGTCTTAGATCTATGTACTGCTTG
Organism: Protopterus annectens; assembly: GCF_019279795.1. NCBI lineage: Eukaryota > Metazoa > Chordata > Ceratodontiformes > Protopteridae > Protopterus > Protopterus annectens. Next base: position 1,361,449,134 of record NC_056744.1, on the reverse strand, counting down.
CACTTACTGTTTACATTTGAGGACGTGCACAGTTACACAAGCTAGACACAGACCAGATTTATTATATGTAGAAAATGTTTTACCTGTACTATATGCATACTGTTAACAAATAAGCCTAATCATATCACCCACATATAAGGGTTGAGTTTCCTGACCTGTTAAGGAATATGAGCCTGGCATGTTTAAAAGATCAGAGCTAGTCACCCAGTAGTGTGAATGAGGACTATAGATAATGATCACTGTTGATGCACCTTCCCAAACCCATGAGCAAAAATGGGAAAATGGGGATTGTGGATGGATGATTGTTTAAATCAGCATCCCCATATGCAATTGCTTCCACTTAATAGAAGGGAAGCTAAATTTCAACACAAGTATTAGATAAGCACAAGATAGTCTTTAGGGTACAACAGATCCCTGTTTCCTGTGCTGAATAACTTAGTGAATCAAAAGTGCACACATGAATTCAGCTGTACTGCTTCAGTGTTTTACGTGTACCCTTCCTTGAATATGCAAAAAGCAGTTACTATAATCATGAATCGTGTAAGGCATTAAAACAATGTCTGGATGCATAGTGATAGTTATAATTTTAAATGCACATTTATTTTATAACATTCCCCCGAAAGAAGCCAATAAATGATGTAAACTCCAATACAACTGTAGAAAATCTCTTTTAAAATGTACTGTTCATTTATGCATTACAAAAAATAGTAAACAAAATAATATTAATAATGAAAATCAAAATTAGTATAACAGTGAAAGGACTGTTTTATTACAACTACCAAGTAAAATCAATCCAAAAGATTGCAGTCATGAATTGTGACTTCATAAACAATATTAACAGTTTGGCCTTAAGTGATAAATTAATTATTTTGCTAACTAGCTGTCTCTTAGTCCTATAAATTAATTATTTTGCTAACTAGCTGTCTCTTAGTCCTTCTACCATTACTCATCGCCTTGCTAAATGTTGTTACAATTTTATCCATCTATAGTCTCTCTTTCCTTTTGGTCTTGTTGCATAATCATAGCTTCTGAGCTTTGATCTGAAAATCCAATAGCTTATTATTGCTGCAGTAAAACTGTAATCTAAATTTGTGGAAAATAATGATTTCTAGGGTCAATCTCCTCTGTTTTTTGAAAGTGATAGTTAACATTTGCTGTTTTTCATTACAATTGTACTGCAATTATATTGTATGATATGATATCTTGCAAGACTTGTTAACTGTGAAGATTTTCACTCCAGGCCTTCACTGAAAAGAGACTATCATGGCCCATTTGGATTTCCCCAGTAAATAAATGCTAGTAAATTAAATTAAATTAAGTTAAATTAAATTAAATAATAAAGGGATTCCAATAAATGTTTGAGGTCACAGCTACTTATCTTTGACAAAGCACAATCATGTCTTAATGACTTATTTACCATTAAACCCAGGAGGTCTCTTACTCTGAACAACCAACAGCCCAGAAGGTCTCAGCAACTTACATGGGACAAACCAGAGACAGCATACTAATACAGCGGCTATTAAACACAGAACATTTCCTAACGTGAGCAGCCAGCAATCCAGAAGGTCACACTTACTTATCTGTGACAAAGTGCAAGTCCCTGATAATGTACTTGTCATTAAACTCATAAGGTCTGTTACACTGCAGGAGCTACAACTCAAAAGGTCACAGCTACTCACCTGGAACAATGCACAAGACCCTCAGAACATAGTGACCATTAAACCCAGAAGGTCTCTTAGCTTGAACCAACAAGCCAAAAGGTTAAAGCTACTCACATAAGACAATACACAGAGACCCTATTAACACATTTGCTATTAAACAAAGAACATATTTAATCTGGACAGCCAGCAACCCAGAAGACCATAGCTACTTACCTAGGGCAAAGCACAGAAACTATGGTAACATATTATCCATTAAACCTAGGTCTCTTACCATAGCCAATCAACAATGCAGAAATTCACAGCTACTCATCCGGACTGAACAATAGACACCATGGTAACGATACCTCTCAACTATCCCAAATTCCACACAATGTCTAGAGATTCTTACCTGATATTTCTGGTCTGTTACCTTAAAACATGTGATTTTCTGGAAGATCATTAAGGAATGCAGTCACTAAATAATGATACATGTTTGAGTTTCAGACTTCATATCCTTCAAAAATACATGCTAATGTAAAACATGTTACTCAAGCAACTTTCTAAGTCTGTAAGAACTTTTTTTTAATCTGTACCTATCAATGGGTCTTTGTCTTCTAATTATTTTTGACTTTGTCACAGATTATTGTACAAAACAATTGAGAGGTATGCTAGTAGCATACCAGAAATTAAACCAGAATGTTTCTTATCCTGAGAAAAAAGCAGCCTAGAAGCTACACACACGCACACACACATACAGCTACTCACCCAGGACCAAGCAAAGGCATTGTCTTATAACAACATTAAATCTCATATATATATATTAACTTGATAGCCACCTTTACTTTTTTTTTTAGTTATTTATGCTTTGTTTACTGGATAAATCCTAGGCTAGTAGCCTCATTTCAGTGGACACCCAAGGTGGTATCGATGCTACTAGGTGAAATTTGACCAGAGAACTTCCGCTACTCAATTACGGCACTCATAGTGCATATGGCTAATGAATGCGAGCATCCATTCCTAGCATGGAGGCTGCAGTGAGAGAATGGCATGCAAAGATGGTGACAGAAGGAAGTGGAGCTGAGGTGAATGTTTGTTTCATGGTGCTGTTTTCTTCAATGAGAGAAAAAAATGTATGGACTTTCAAAAAAGAAGATTGGATGGAAGTTTCCAAGGAAATCTTCCAAAAAGAGTTGTTTGAAGGGTCAAAGAGCAAAGGAGAAGTTATAATTATAACCCTTCAGTCAGGAGGGTTGCAGATTGAGATATTAGAAAATTAAATGGAACAGAGTGAACTGGAGACAGGAAAGGAAGCTTTGTGGGGCAAAATAATAAATACATACACATAAAAAAGCATAAAAAACTTATTACACATAAAAACTTATTATACATAAAGAATATACATATATATATATATATATATATATATATATATATATATATGCATATATATATATATATATATATATATATATATATATTTCATGAAAAGTCACACTTAAACTTCAACACAGGTTTATGCTAACTGTATTATTCAGCCCTGGTGAGCTATCTGCCCTAAAATAAGTTATCCACTTGTACTCCGCCATTTCAGTTCTGTTAACTAAATCATGAATGTATGTATACACATAGTTAGTTTTTATGTGTTATATGGATGTTTAGGGCTGTTTAATTATATAATTATTTAATTATATATTATTTTTAATTGGGTCATGTGACTATGATGAAGGGCTGGATTTTTGTATATAAGAGATGCACTTAAGTTATTTTGTGTAAACATTGAGAAAGAGATTGTCTCAAAAGCTTTGTGTTGTGTGTGCTTCTATAAATGTGGTTTGGACGTTGGACTCCTGGTTTGTTTCTTAACAGTGTTGGTGTCCACAGAAGAGGTAGTTGACATCAAAGGGGTGTGTGTGTCTGAGGGCTTGTAAGCTCAATGGACTCAGCAGTGATGTTTGCATGGTGCACCGCTCTGCTGAGAGTGGGGGTGTGTACAGTGTCTTCTAAGCTTTGTTTACCTTTGGGGCGCATGTTTCATTGTGTTTGTGCATGTTTGCACGGCATGCCACCATGCTGAGTGTGTCCTTGCATGGGGGTGTATGCAGTGCCTGCTGAGTATTATTTACCTTTGTGGCATGGGTTTGCATGGTGCGCAGCAGTGCTGAGTGAGGAAGGCTGTCAGAAAATAAAAAAAAATTGGCTGGGAAATCCAATGATATAGTAATTACTGATGACCCCTGTCTCACTTAAACTAGGGCCATTAAAACCCCTTAATGATATATTTGGCAGGTGGAATGCATCATAAGTAGCCAATCACACAGGCTGCACCTACAGCAGAGTACTATAAAGGTTGCAAACACCCTACAATTTGATTTCTCCCCCATACTCTGCACCAATGGAGTACAGACTTGGGAATTTTAACTGAAGGAATGCTAGGGACTGCAGCAGGTCTGCTACATCTGTATGTGCAAGATACTGAGTCCAATGCTGCTGCTGCTGCTGACAATAGGCCTAGAGTGAGAAGGCAAAGAGTGTTCAGGCCCAGCATAACCTTCCAGGAGCTACCTGAGCTGAAGATTACAGAATGCTACAGGGTGGACAAGGACATACTGCAGGAACTCACCGAGCTCTGCTGCCCTCATCTCAGACCCAGAGCCAGCAGAGGAAAACCCATCCCAGTGGAAACAAAGGTATGTGTAGCTCTTAGGGTACTACCTACAGGTACTTTCCAAACGCCAACTGGGGACATGAAGGGGGTCTCACGGGCATCAGCATCCAGGGTACTCCACCATTTCCTGGATGCCATGCTACCACATGCCAGTGAGCAGATTTATTTTTCCCTCACCTCTGAGGTGAGGGGCAGCAATATGCAACACTTCTACCATGTAGCACACTACTCTGAGGTACTGAGTGCTATAGTTTGCACTCATGTACACATTAAGGCACCACCTGATGAGGAGGGTAGAATCTACGTCAACCACAAGGAGTATCACTCCATCAACTGCCAGGTTATGTGCAATGCCCAGGACATTATCATGAATGTGTGTGCTGGCAGTCCTGGCAGTCTTAATGACCCCCACATCTGGCACGCATTACAGCTGTACCAGATGTTTGCTAGGGAGACATCCCACACTACCATTTACTGGGGGATGCTGGCTACACACTGGAACTGTGGATGATTACACCCATCAGAAATGCACACACACTCACCAAAGAACACCACAATGAGGTACACGCACAAACAAGGAACATCATAGAGTGTGTGTTTGGGCTGCTGAAGTCACAGCTCCAGTGCCTCAATATATCTGGTGGATCCCTGCAGTACTCTTCAGCCACATGTGCACAGTTGTTCACAGTATGTACCATGCTACACAATATGATCTTGTGGAAACAGCTGCAGCAGGATCAGCAAAGGGAAGGGATACACAGCCCCCAACCAGTGCCTAGTTCACCACAGCCACACCCACAGGGGAACTTAGAGGAGGAAACCCTGAGGTTGTCCCTGTAGGAAGACATAGACATGCTCAGTATGTCCTGGCCGTGGCCAAGAGACAACGCATAGCACATATACTGACAACCTAGG
>NC_056744.1:1361401414-1361438914 GCF_019279795.1 Protopterus annectens | reverse complement strand
TGACAATGGGGGCAGAAGAGGGATGTCAAACTCTAGGACAGATTCAGCCCCTGACAACCCCATCTGTGCCTTACTGTGGCCACCATCATCATCATCAAAGTCTGAGGCACTGACATCAGCTTGTGAGGATGATAGACTCCACCCCCCTCCACCAGGCACCTGTGAGAAACAAGAAAAAAGCAGTACATTACTACCTGCACTATTATGTATGGTAATCCACACAGACTCATACAGATGAGGATCCATGACTGCATTACAAGTCTCACATCTTCTCATCTCTGCTTCCATGCACAACAGACAAACTCACAACAACATGCACAGACTAGTCAGGCCCTTTATGACATGCAGTTCTGCTACAGCTACTTAACGTTGTCAGTACAATACACCTGTAAGGTATGCAATATGACAGTGCATGTGATAAAACTATACATAAAACCCAGTACGCCTATCTGGAGAATGATATGCTAGTGGTAGTATCACTGTCTCAGGAATGTACCATCTCCCTATTGTGTTTAAACAGGCATCTTGGAATACTTGCCTCATGTATACCAGGCTGAGTAGTTGCTCATAACTATAAGTGCAAACGTGTTGATGTTCATACAAATACACACCTGTGATTACCCAGTCTATGCACTGTAGTTAACTGTACCAAAATAGAATATTCAAATATTCTACTTTGACTAAGCACAACAGTAGGTCACAGGGCAAAATTGCAGCCCATAACTTTCAAAGGGTATATATGATCTGTAAAACAACAGTATCACACTTACCAGGTACAGGACCATGGACTTGGGCTACACCTGACGGACCTATGGAAACGTGAGGGAGAGGTATTGTTAGCACCACCACATGTTGCAGCACTACAATGTAATATGTGCATATAGCCACATGTACAGGAATTCCTCTATGACCGAGAGGGGTTGTTCCATTGCAGGCCCTCCACTGGTGGTGATACAATCCCTAGCAACAGCAGCTGTCCTTTGTCATGCAGCATTTATCATATCTGTGGCCCAGTGTCAGACCTGCTCATAGGTCCTGTACTGTTGGCCAATCGGATTGACAGCCTGCACAGGTTCTGCCCACAATGCTGCCAGCTGATTCTGATTGTGCCTAGTCTTGGACAGCAAGATCTGAAGGTGGTGTCTCAGTCTATCCAGTATAACGTCATTCTCCAAAGTTGAGAAGGGTGCATGTCTTCTGCGGTACATGGTTCCTGAAAGACAACAAGAGGGGAACACAGTACAGGACCAGATACATGGACGTCCCCTTATAAGCAGTGCTGAGTTCTGTGACATACCACACTAACATGCTTAAATATGCTTAAACATCATATTTAAATAAATAATTAATTATATCCAGTTTCTATTTTTAGATGTCTGGGCAACTCTTAGCATTACTGTACTCCATGTTGCGCCATGCAAACATGCGGATACAGTTATCACTACACCACTCCCTGCACTGATCCAATAACATGTTCCTCTGCAATGCACCATCATTAATATGCATGGCATGCTGCCAAGGGGGAACCGTGTACTCAGACATGGTTACATTCCATGTAGGCTCCACACTCTGCCTACATGGATTTTTTTTTAATCCTGGGGAATATGCAAAAAGGGGAAGGAGAAAGGGAAATTTGTACAGAGCTCAGTGATGAAGATATATACTGGAAAGTTGTTAAAATACATTTGGGAAATGAGTTAAAGATAGTAAAATAAAATTACAGGCATTGAGAAAAAAGCTAAAAAGAAAGGAAATTGATAATCATAATTTCCAGCAAAGTAGAAAGAAAGATAAATAATCTTAGAATACTTTTGATAAATGTTAATAGTACTAAATTTTAGTTAGGAAAACTGGAGTAACAAAATGGTGTAATAAGTGTGATGAGGATATTATAATATTAGAAGATATTAGGATTTTGAATAAAGAAAGAAAACAAACAGAAACACAATGGATGGGTCGTATAATATGGAATTTGGGACATGAAAGTTCAGAAATTGCTGCATTACATAGAAAAGGAATAAAAATTTTAGATTATATGTTTAATCTAATTTAACCTAATATGTAGGCTGATGGTAGTATATTTTAGATGGGAAAAGAAAGTGTTTAGAATAATAGCAATACATGCATATGTGTTATATAAAGAAAGGGAGAAGTTATTTTCTTAGATATTAAATTATATTATAGTGAATATAGATATTATAGAAATAGGATATTTTAACTGTAATCTAAGAAATAAAAAGCAAAAAAATGTAGGATTGATAAAGTAATGGTAGAGATAAAATGTGGTAATTTTAAATTACGGCATTTGAGAAAAAACACACATCAGAGAGGAAGATTTTAGACAGAGATAGATTATTTTATGTTGTCAAAATCTATAAGAGTTATAACAGAACAAGTAGTAGAGACATGTTTTTAGATCATTTAGCAATATTGATTGAGATAGATAAAAATAAAGAATATATTAAGGTAAGAAAGAGAATTAATGAAAAAGAATGGAATAAGGATGGTCAGGAAGACATAATAAATGAAGGCAGGATTATTTAAGAATACGATTTTCTTACAAGAACTTGACATAATTTTGGGCCACACTTAAATAGAAGTATAAAATGATGTATCTTATATGGGTGAATCAAAAAAAGATGAAAAAATAAGGAATATGAGCAAATTCAGAAGGATGTTCTAAACTGTTTAGATAGGAATGAAAGGAATTATTTTAGGAGAGAAAAAGAAATTTATCAGAAAAAATCAAGAGAAAATTAAAGAATTACATGGACAAAATACTTTTTTACAGGGAAAGAAGGAAAAAGTATTACCATACTTGAGTACTAAAGTAAAGGAAGAGGGTGGTATAATAAGGGAAATGACAAGTAATAATGGGATAATCAAAAAGGAGCAATCTAAAATATTGTTTGATGTAGTTATGTACATGAAAGAAAGGGTAAAAGGAAAAGGTTATGGAAAGTAAAAGGATTTTCAAAAGAAATAAAGAACTGGAACAACAGATTACAGTAGCAGAAATAGAGAAATTAATTAAAAGTCTTAACTTGACTGTATAGGTTATCAGATATATGCAAAGCTAATATTATAGCAAAAAATATTAATAAAGGTATTTAATGAATGGTTAAACAATGGGATAATTTATAAAGAAATATGTAAAGGGGTGAATAGATTTATATGGAAAAAAAGGAGAGAAGGAAGATATAAGAAGCTGGAGCCCTATAATGTTGAATAATTGTGATTATAAATTGTTTATGAAAGTAATACAAAAAGACTAGAAAGTAAATTGCATTATATAATAGAAGAAGATATTTTTGGGGTCAGAGGAAAAGGAAATCAGGAACTATTAATGATACTTACAGTAACAGATGATATTAAGAAAGATCAAATATAACTAAAATTAATGGCAGCTGACATAAATAAAACATGTAATTTAATAAGAGCATAATGTTCTATGGTGATTAATGGATGAATATAATTTTAGTATCTTCTTCTGACTTTTCCCGGTTAGGGGCTGGCATCACTTGTCTGCTGATGATTTGCAGTGGAGTTTTACAGTTTTGAGTTTCCAGCCTGGCACCCAACCTTCCATGGAAGGCACACACACGCATGCACTCATGCCTAGGGCCAACTTAGAGTAGCCAATCCACCTACAACATGTCTTTGGGATGCGGGAGGAAACCAGAGCACTCAGAGGAACCCCCACAACCACAGGGAGGACATGCAGACTCGACACAGAAGGCACCCCAGCTGAAGATCGAACCGGAGAACTTCTTGCTGTGAGGCAGCAACGCTAATTGCTGCACCACTGCAGCCACCCAAAAGAATATAATTTTAGTATAAAAATGAAAAAGGCATGTGAAACCATATATGAAAATATTAATATTAAAGCTTTAGTAAATGGTTGGTTTCATGAAGAACTAAAAAAATGAGAAAACATGTAAAACAGGGATACCCAATGAGTGGCAATTTTTTTCATATTTATGAATAGTGTAATTAAAGAATTAAATGAACAGGATGAGTGTAATTATATGAAAAATGGGGATAAAATATTCTATTATTATGCCTTATGCTGATGATGTAATATTAACAGTGAAAAATGAAAAAAAAATGGAAAAAATAAGTAGGAATGTATTTAATAGATTGCAAGAGATTGGATTGAATATTAACAAAGAAAAATGTAAAGTATAGAAATTAAAAAAGATTTGGGAGGTGTTCAGTTTGGGGAAACAATGTTAGCATTAGGAATTTAATTTGGAGAGTATGCTATAATAAAGAAGCAATGGCAGAAGATGTCAGGAGATTTAAAAGGACTTAAGATTATGTGGAGTTGGCATAGGTTGTCATTAAATAAAAAAGTGCATTTAATAAACACAATATGGATGGGGAAAATATAATATCTAGCCAGAGTATATATGGTCCTAAAAGATATGAAGAAGCAGTTTACTGAAACTGCCTTTCAATTTATCTTGAGATTTACAGAAATTCCAGTTAAAAGAGGAATTTTGTACATGGAAAAAGATAAAGGGGAGTTGTGCTTATTGAACCCAATAGTGTATGTAATGTCATTAAATTTATATAAGTTTATGAGATGGTTGAGTGGAAAAAAGAACAAGTTGTTAATAAATATATTTAAAGAAAATATAAAAAAGAATGGGATGTAATTAAATGAATAACAGAGAAAAAGAATGGAAAAATGAAGAAATAAGAATGTAAAATAAAAATGTGGAAATTCAGATTAGATAAAGTTGATAATAGGAAAAGTTGGTATAAGAATATTATGAGACAAAATTATTGTGTGAATCCTTGAGAACATTTAACAGAAGAAAACAATTAAAGCTGTAAATGGTGTATGAGCAATGTGATCTATCAAGATTTTTTATGGAGGTTACAAATCAATTAGTTGCCTGCTAAAAGAAACATGCCTTATAAAAAGTTGCTGAAATAGTTTGTATTGTGGGGAATTGGGGACAACAGAACATTTTTTGAGATGTAAAAGTGTTAAAAATATGGTAAAAATATCAGAAAATAGAATAGTTAAAGAATTGCAAGATTATAAGTAAATAAATATGAATATGACTGAGTACCATTTTTATAGACAATATAGTAAATAATATGTTAAGAATATGGAGAAAATTGGTAAAATTTAAACAATGTAGAATGAAAGGTTAAGTGAGGTTATGTTTAATGGAAAATGGAGTCTATCGAATATTATAAAGAAAATTAGGTAGTGGTTATGGAAAAAAGAGTGGGGTCTGTATGAAATGTAATTATTGCCTTTGGAGAGTTAAAGTATAAGATGTTATTTCTTTTTTTTTTGTAAATATGTAAATTTACTCATTGTAGGTGTAAATAAGGTATAAATAAAAATCCCCTACTCTTTTGATGTCCAGAGACACATTTCACCAGTGCACTACCTGCTTCCATTCTGGGTGCAGTGGTGGCCAGCAGAAGCCCTGAGAATAATGTCAGATAAGCAATGAGGTTTTAACCAGAATTAGGAGTTGTTTCAAACTGAGACACAACTAAGGTGGAAGGAGGAACCAGAGGAAAAAAGCGAGCCAGAGCGGTTGGATGTGTATTGTATGAAGGCAGTCGAGCCTTCACAGGAGGAGTTGATTGGCAGTATGAAAAATAGAAAGGCAAGTGAGCTTTCAGGGAAGGAGTCTACATATAATCAGAAGGGTGACAAGGATATTGGCAAAAGGGTGAAGGTGTTCGAACCTTCACAAGACTCAGGTTGTTTTTTAGCAGCAGTAGTTTGAGGGTGTAAGCAACAGCCAGAATGGATGCATTATTACAACCCTCCAGATGGGAGCATTGCAAGAAGTTTTATTACAGGATCTCATGCTGCAGAGTGATCCAGGAAGTGAGACATCAGTGTCATACCAGATATAATGGACAGAATACAGGAAGAAGACGATGACATGGTGAAGGAGAAGCAAAACTCATATGTGGATACGGTAAAAGAAGGAAAAAGGAGAGAAGTTAGTTTGGTAGAAGATGTACTTTGTGAAGTAAATTAATGGTTAGATGAAGGTTTGGGTCAAAAGGAAAGATTTGTTGCAGTTATGAATGTCATATGGAAAAAAATGAGAAAAGAAGATATAAGAAATTGGAGACAGTACTTAATAATAATATTGATTACTAGATTTTAATTAAAGTAATACAAAAAGATTGGAAAACAAATTAAACAAAATATTAGAATATGCAGTATTTGGCAGAAAGGGAAGAGAAAGTCAAGGATTACTAATAATAGTAAGAGAAATTGTGGATAACATAATGTATAGGAAAACAAAAGTCAAAGTCATGGCAGGTGACTTGAATAAAGCATTCAACAAGATAAACTTTGAAATTTTATGGGACATAATGAAAGAATATAAAATAAGTGAGAGGATAGAACATATATTTTTCACAGTGTTAGTAAATGGGTGATTAAATCAATAAATAAACATAAAGAGTGGTATAAGACAGGGATGTGTGGCGAGTAGCATTCTATTTGCATTACTTATAAATGTAGTGGCTAGTAACATAAATAAAGCATTAAGGGTAGAAGAATATGACTATAGAATGGATTAGAGTACCAATTATGTTTTCATATGTGGATGTTATATTACTAGTGACAAAGAAGAAGGGATGAAGGCATCCATTAAGCAATTAAATGGATATTTAGGACTATAGTTATGAGCATAAAAAGAGATAAGGATTGGGAGAAGAATGTAAGATAGAGACTATTCAGTTTAAGATGAAATAAATAAAAATATTAGGTATAACATTTGGGAATGAAATACTGAAAAAACAAGAAGAAGAAGAAATAATAAAGAAATTAATAAATACATGTCTATTTTTAGAACCTATAAGCTGTCATGCAAAGAGAAAGAGTATTTATTAAACTCAGTGTGTGAAAAAATGAAAGGCTGCCAGCCCAACTAGATAGAATTTTGTAGATAATTCTTTGTCATTGTAAATATTAATATAATCCACAGGCTGTTTTACAAATGTAAGAAAATTAAATGTAAGAAAAAATGTGTTGTATGTTCTGAACTTCAAAAATGTAACCACAGTGCACCCTGCTGGAAGAAAGCTGATAACATAAAACATTTTATGACTGTTTGAGCTCAGAGCTCGGAGACAGGATGTCTGGATGAAGAAATTATTTCTATTGTTTTGAGACCAGAGTTAATTGCTAGATTTTACATGTATAATGTCTTTTATTGCAGTGGCTTCCTGACCAGGTGCAAGTTTACTAAGAAGTGTAAATTTAGAGTTTCTAGTAGCCTGGGAACCATCGAAGTGTCATGAATGATGTAATCTAAAATGATTCAGCAGTGATGTATTATCAATTTAAGATATATGAGAGAGATAGCATTTTGCATTTGTCTTCAGAACTGACAAGATCACCAGCACTTGCTTGCTCTGTATGTAAGTAGGATCTTAGACTTTAGTATTGCTCTTAAAAATAGATAAAAAATAGTAAGATTAGATTAGCTGTTTTCTATAGTTATATCAGACTATCCTACAGTATTGTTTTAAAGTTCCTGTGTCTGAACTATTGACTCACTGTGTTGAATTGTGAAGATTTGTCTTGTGTTTTTATTATTTATTATTAAATATTTTAAACCTTTCTACTGTGGCTGTTTTGTGTACAGATAATTTACGCTCTAGAGTACTTGCATGTATTTAGTGATACTGTACAAATCCACTCCAATAGCCTTAAAAGTTCTGGTCACACTTATTATTTGGATAATAGTATTCCACAGTAAAATTGGACACCCTGTGGTAAGGGCCTTATTGGTAGCTGATATTAGTGGTTGTTGGCAGTAATTACTACCTTATAGTCTGGGCTGAAAGAGGGCACAGCTGGAGAGCCTGTGCCAGCCTTCCCTAGCAGTGTCTGTGTGTTTGCATATAAATCTAATTATAAAGAGTGTGTGTGTGTGTGTGTGTGTGTGTGTGTGTGTGTGTGTGTGTGTGTGTGTGTGTGTGTGTCAGCTTCTTGGGAAGGGACACGAAGCACACTGTTTGGACAGAGAGGGTGCTGGAGGTTTTAGCTTGACCACTAGGTTGAGATCTGGACGCTGTAGCTGTGCCAGTGGGAGTCTTATTGGGGATCTAGAGAGAAAGGGAGACACCAGCCCCAGGCCTACTGTGATCTCTGTGTGTTCTTAAGGGAAATTGTATTTTACTGTGTGTGTACTTGTTATCCTTCCCAATGTGCATGCCCCTCACTGGTGCTAGTGTTGAGGATGGAGGCTCCTTGATTACTGGGGCAGTGCACAGGCGTCACACAGTATTATTGGGAAAATGTATATGCAGCAGATGTTTTTATGATCCCTACAAAATGTGAAAAAGAAATAATGACAATCGTGTTTTCATTTATATGGGATTATATATAGATTGAGCCCAGTAAAAGAGAAACATTATATAAGGAAGAGGGTTCCTATTACGTGATCAAAGATACATTCTGTCACATGCATCTTGATCAACCGTAAAAGAATGAAAAGGCAAAATAGTGAAGCGGCTTTTAAGCAAATTCTTTCCCTGGGAAAAATTTGCTTGGCCATTTCCGTTACTTTGCCATTTTTGGCACTGTAGTGCAATCTCAGAGTTGATATATTTAAGTAGGGGGGTGTGGGGCGAAGCACCCCACTTTATGTACTGTTGTTTTTAAAGTTTTTTGTTTGTTTGTTTGTTTTTTTTGGAACAGCGATTTTTTTCCCTTGGAAAAAAATCACTGTCCTGGGGTTTTGGCATTTTAAGCTTTTGCTTACATGGGGTCAATTAATCATTATTCGCTTATTTAAGCATTCAATGATGTAATACAGACCCTAAGGAAGAAGCATCATTAAATCTAAATGAAGTGTTGAAATGGATAAAAGAGGACAATGGGCCATTAATAAGTGCAATAATGAAAGAAAATATAAAAATATGGTATATGATGAGCAAATTTAGGAGAGAGAGAGAGAAAGAAGGTATGAAAGGGGAAATGAAAGAGTATCAAGAAAAAAGTAATATTGTTGAAAGTAAAGATAAGCGATATAGAAGAAAATAGGAAATTATGATATTTAAACATAATTAACAAATATTGTGTTTATCCTTGGGGAAAATTGAGGAAGAAAAAAATTAAAGCAATAAAAGTGGGAACAGAATGCTGTAAAATATGCAAAATATAGAGATTTTTATGGAGATTATCAATAAAAAATGTCATTGAAATGAACATGCAGAATAAAAATAGAAGAAAGAATACACAACTATTGTGGTGAAACTGAAACAACAAAACTTGTTTTTTAAAGTAAAAGGGTGAAAAAAGTTATGTGAAGGTGATTACTTGGAAGGAATTAAGAAGGTGGAAAATATGAATATGGACATATTGGAATATGAATATTATAAAGGTAAAAGAAGGGAATATATAAAGGAAATTGATTGCAGGATATTTTATGGAATAAAAGACTGAACAAGATAAAATTTCATGAAAAATGGATATTGGCAGAAATACCACAAAAGATAAAATTTTAGCTATGGGAAAAGTGATGGGGTTATAAAATGAATGATTATGCAGAGAAATGAATATGAGTCTATATCAGATGATTGACTTTTCAGAAACTCGAAAAAAGTATTGAAGTGAGTTTCTGAAAACTCAAACATCAAAAAAAAAAAAAAAACATTTTTTACATTTTTGCAGGGGTACTGTGCCCTCCACCACCCCCTGCAAATTATATATACCATCTCTGAGATCGTTGAGGAAAAGGGTAAATTGTCCGATCTTTGCAGTACCGCAATCTCCATTCAAAAGCTTTGAGTTTTCAAAAACTTGATCATATGGTCTCGATCATATGGAGTTTGAATTTCTGTAAACTCAATCAACTGATAGGGACCTATACATACATACACGCACACACACACACACACACACACACACACACACACACACACACACACACACATATAAAATGGTTGGAATTGTAAATAGTGTGTAGTATGTAAATAATGTAAATATTGTAAATAATGTATGTAATAAAGGACCCCTACTCTTCTCAATAGGTGCTGTGGGATCCTTTACATCCACTTGACCTACCACCAACTCAGGTAGATGTGGCATCAGTTTAATGTCTTATTCAAAGGACAGTGCACTCAGGAGTGCAGCACCCCCATTATGCTGCACTGCAAGATCAGCAATCTGTCTACTTGGTGTGGGAAAACAATCCACAGCCTTCTGCACCAAAGGCCTATGTGGTACTTGTTGCACCACTGACAGTGATCTAACTGATCATTGATCACAGTTATAAATTCTTTTGGTTCACAGAATACTCTGGACTAATGGGTCACAGAATATCGCCATCAGTATCTCTCCTCTCCAAAATGTAGCATCACATACCACAGTCAATGACACTGGCCATCTTCTTTGGCCACCACAAACAGTCACTAGGTCCTAGCAGGGGTGTAGACATAATTTTGGGAATTCCATGTCATTTTGTAGTGTAGCTGGCAAAGCTCACAGTTCAAGACTACCTATCAAAATTTATATAAAGAAATAACACCATCCCACAGAGAGACATTCCCAAACAAACCATACAAATTATGACCTAGCAAATAATAGCTTGCAGTTATGCAACTTGTCCTGGAGTGTCCCTATGGCCATCAGTAAGTCAAGGTATGGTGCCTTTACTATTATATCTGTATCTTTACTAGGTAAATCAGATATTTAAGGTATCTTTACTCTTATATCTTTATATTTACCAGGTATATGTTAAGGGAGCCACTCCTTGTCATCTAAGCTGTGCTGACTATTCCCTATGCTAACCCATAGACCAGCCATGAATCTGTAGTTTCAAACAAAAAATCATGGCTACATGTTAGCACAAGCCATTTAAAAATGAAAATGGCATTGCATGGTGTGCTTTTATGATGTCAAATAGTTCTGCTGCATTATTTGTTACTGTAAGATATATTACTTTTTGACTAATCTTCTGAAAGCAGTCCACAGTCAACCACTTTTGAAAGCTAAAGGTTGTTGTATTTGGAATATAATCATTATGGATAGTAGATGGCATACAGAACAGTATAATCTGTATGCCCTCCATACAGTCTAGATGGCATACCTATCAACTTCTTAGCTAAAGAAATGGACGTAGCCAGAAATAATGGGGGGGGGGGGCAAAGTCCCAACAATAGGGACAGATATTAAATATTGCTTTTATAAACTTAAAAATTTGCTTGAATAACAAGTTTTGCAAGGTTTACATCAGAATGCACTTTCTGAAGGATATGAAGTCTGAAACTTAAATGTCTGCCATTATTGAATGACTTTGGTCCTGAATGATTTGCTAGAAAACAGATTTTATGATGAATAGACATACAATATGAAGCACAAATGTGGATATTTTGCTAAAATCTTGACAGCTGAGAGATATGCTAGACAGCGTACAGTCTGTATGTCATTCAGAGTGTATGAAAGTATGTATACATATGGAATGTTCACTCAGAAGTTTATGTGGGATAATTAGAATTTGTAATAAGCCACCCCAAAATGTATCTAAACTTCTTCACTCATCCTATCACTTCACCAAAAACTGAAATCCATGGTATTTCATGATCCCCTCACCCATCTGTTCTTCATTAACAGTTAAGACTGTGTGCACTTTCTTTATAATAGCAGCCACAAATTTACTAAGCATGGCTTGTAGTTACATGGTGGTTACAAAGGATATTAACTGCTACATGCTATGTCAGGAGGATTAATAAATAACACATAGATAGCGACTGCTGTCTGAGCTGCATAAGGTCTATACTGTCTTGAGCATGTGTATCACATGACATGCTAGTCATTGTAACAACCTCATTACCATTTATAATATATATAAACTTACATGATATCTCCATTTTGCTAAAGCTTAAAATATGTGTGTATCCATTTGAAATTATACATTATGCTACACTTACTACTGTAAGTTAACATTATATCAAGTATGTAATGGGCTATTATCAAAATCATATTTTTACAGAATTTAAGAACATTTTAATAATGAAACTTTCCAGCCCTCACAACAGTTCTTCAGTCTGAACTGTCAATATATTTGCCTTGTTTCATCACTGTTTTACCACATATGGATAATTTAATACAGCTTTTTATACTAGACATCAGATCTCACTTGCGACACAGTTCTTGCTGTGCAGCAGCTTTAATTGGAAACACAACTTCATGAATCTCTATCTCTGCAAATCTTTTATGATCACAGATTTCATAGCCTATTCTCACAGTTCCTATGCAATTCTAACTGACACATATGTAGGTTCATAGGTTCATAGATTAGTACTAGGCTAACTGCCCTCATAGGCCATTTTAAGCCTCGCCAATTACCCCATGTGAGAATCAAACCCTGTATTTTGTATCTTTAAGGTAAACACCTTAATCCATTATGCCAAACTCTGACCCATTGTGCAACATAATTTGCGTATTCACATCATATCATTACAGTGTTGAGGCATCTTAGCTAGGTTTCTTAAGTAATTCATATTTTCTGTTCTGTGTTATTCATAGTTAATTCCCAACCTTCATCTTGACCTAACAGCCTTCTCCATGGATAGTTATCTTAGACATAGTAGGTACACACTTGCAAGGTGTCTCATTATTCCTAGAAAAATCTACAGTTTCTGTTTGTCTTGGCCTTGACATTTGGACAATTGTTGAGCTTTATTTTTTGGATTAGACACCCTGATGTTAGAACATAACTCATGAATTTCAAAGGTGTCACTGATTTTGCATTTGCTTTTATTTAGCTTGAAATTATGCTGTCTCGATCATTTAGCAGCAGTATCTGTCTCTTCCCTTGCTGTTTTTGTTTGACTCCACATTAAGTGCTATTAGCTTAGATTCCAAACCTCCAATTGTTTGGACCATAGCTTTTCGGAACACCTTTTGTGCAAACTGCTATTTGATAATGGCTAGCTTTGACACAGTGCACAGTCTGGGTTCTAGGTCCTCCTCCGTGAATGATACTGCACACCACAATTGATGTCTACAGTGGTTTGATCTGCACAACTATTCCCACAATAGATACCACCTAGAGACTGCCCTGCTGCTAAGTGGCATTGCATTCAATTTTAGGTGCACTCTGTTGGCACACCTCTCAAGTAAGAACTGTGTGGGCTATATTTGAATCTTACACCTTCAATCCTTGATGTGGAAACATCTGGCATGATTTGGGGAGGAACTTCACACAGCCAGTGAGCAGAGGATATGGGTCAAACTCTGTACCTTTTGTCTGTAAGAGCAAGACTTTAACCTTTTTGCTAATCAGGGCTAATGGTGCAGCTGACTCCTATTGTCTCTCTTTTCTCATAGCATCATCATACCTTTTATTAAGAATCTCCTCTTCTCTACATCAGCCTGAACAGACCTATACAAAAATCTTGGATTTATTGCCAGTCATCATGGTAGAACAAAGCACTGTTTATCACTAATAAATCTGCTTTTGCTGGAATTCAATCATCACTTAGCTGTCATTGAATTTTCCTTGTCTGACAAACTCTTTCCCAGCTGTCCATCACTGGGTAACACCATAATTTGGAAACACTCCCTTCTGAGCTCAGAGCAACAGCTAGTTATAATACCAGTACCCAAATCTATGCATGGCATCTCAATTATTTGCCTCTTCATCAAATATTTATAGCTATATAACTAAAATCTATATGTGTGTGTCTATAAACAATATATATATATATATATATATATATATATATATATATATATATATATGTATATATATTCACTTCAGAAGCCCCCCTGCACCCCATGCTACTTAAATATATCAGCTCAGAGATTGCACTTCACTACACTAACATGAGTTATGTTGTAGTATAGCAAGTTAGAAGGGAACATTAACTAACGTTGCAACTGGCAGTCATGAAACATGTAATGGTATGTTCGCCATTTTTTTTCTGTGGAGTGCGATCTCAGAGTTGATATATTTAAGCAGCAGGGGAAAAGCCCTTGAACAGTGTAACACTTGTTCTAATGAACTTTGATCATTACATACATAATTTGACCAACTGTCCCAGCAACAGAAAAAAAAGGCCTTTCAGCACAAGATGAAATACATGCAGTGATAAATCACATAACATACATATATGTATACACACAAACTCACACACACACACACACACACACATATATATATATATATATATATATATATATATATATATATATATATACATGTATTCACTTCAGAAGACTGAAAACCCACAATCTCGAATCACATAAGACTGACACCCAAAATCCTGAAAACTCAAAATCTTGAATCCCAAAAGAGTGAAAACACACAGAATACAAACACTAACTATATTCCAGTACAAGGACACAGAGAAACAAAGACAAGACAAAGCATATTACTTTCCATCAAGTATGAGTATACAATATATATATATATATATATATATATATATATATATATGTATATATATAAATATATATATATATGTGTGTGTGTGTATGTGTGTGTGTGTGTGTGTGTGTGTGTGTGTGTGTGTGTGTGTGTGTGTGTGTGTGTGTGTGTGTGTGTGTATATATATCTATATCTATCTATATATATATATATATATATATATATATATATATATAAATTTGTATGTTATGTGACTTATAATTGCATGTATTTCATCTCGTGCTGAAATGCCATTTTTTTTCTCTTGCTGGGACAGTTGGTCGAATTATGTAATGGTCAAAGTTCATTACATCACTTGTTACACTGTTCAAGGGCTTTTCCCCTTTCTTCAAGTTTGTGTGACCCTGGAGTTACTATATTTCATTTCTGACGGTGTGTTGAGGGAATGAATACCCCCATTTAAAAGTTTTTTGTTTTGAGAAATGAATGTTAATACTGTATTTGTGGTCTGGGAAAAGAACTGAATGGTTTTGTGTGTGGTATCCTAACTACAGCAAACAGTTTGCTACATCTTCAGCAAAAAAAACATGTTTTTTGCTCCTCAGCTTAAGAGGTAGGGGGTGCCAGATCAAGGGAAGTGTATCGTGCACCAGATAAGGTAGCTATGGGTATGGCACTGCCTGTAGACAAAGTGACACAGCTAGTTGAGTGACAATCCATAATACCACTTGGTTATCCATAAATACTGCTGTCCATGTGCATATGTTTGCCATGATTATACTGAATTCTTAGATCAAATTTCTGCATTGTCAATAACATTCTGTGAAGTCTATCTGGTACCTTGAACAAAAATTTCTTAAAAATGCTTACACAGGTTTATGATCTGCTTCAACTATAATAGTTTTGCAATATATGTTGTTGTAGAACTTCTGGCATTTAGACATTTAATTTTCTATTTGTGCATATTTTGCATATGCTTCAGGACAAAACTCAGACACAGATGCAGACACGATTGACTGGCATAAACCTAAAGATTAACTGAAAAAGGAACATCATAAAATTTTATGGCTGAAACTCCTTTTCTTCAAAATTTGAAAAGCAAAATATTTGGTGTCTCGTTCATGGTGGTTCAAGCATAACAAGATAAAACTGGAAATGATCCTATTTAGGTCCACTTTCAAGCTTTAGAAGCTACATAGTGAATGTTCAACAGGCAGGTAGCTTCAGGAGTTATAAATTAGTTGTGTTGTGGCACCATGACATTACATATGACATAGAAATTCAGACAGACAGGTGAATAGAAAGAGAAACACACACACATACACACACACACACACACACACACACACACACACACACACACACACACACACACACACACACATATCCACACACGCACAGCCCTAAACAAATGCATGCATACCCCTACAAGAGAAGGATTGCCTTACTTTGTGATTGGTCAAAACCAGTACTGTCTGTCATCTGCTACTCTTCCTGTCCCACTACCCTTTTGTTCCTTTCCCTTTTCATCACACAGTCCTTCTGCCTGTGCGTAATTACTGAACTGAATATTTTGCCCATCTTTCCTGTGCTCTTCCTACAACTCTCTTTTACCCTCTGCCTTTTGAGTGTCCATCCCTGTCCCTCTGCTGCTGACCTTGTGGTGTTGACATCTATTCTTCCACTTCAGCTTCCTTTTCATTCTTCCCATCTTTCATGATTGTAGAAGGTTTGCATCTTCCCAAATCACTTTCTCTCTTCACCTGATTTTATGCTATCTCAGTTTTCTGTACTTATCTGGCAACCTCTGCCTATGCTTGTCGGTCATCTTCCATTCTAGCCCCATAGGTTACTACACCATGCTCTTTGCTGACCTCCTGATTCTTCCTGTTCTCCAGTCTTCTACCTCTCCAGTTCACTACCATTTCTAGTCCCTATAGTCTACTATGAAGCTGCTCTCTAGCAGACTGCACAGTCTCTTCTATTCCAAAGGGCCTTGAGTCAGCAACATCGTCACATCCTTTCACAAATCTCTCCACCAGTCTTTAGCCAACATATGTTTCTCCTCTCATGCTCCTTTATCAGATCTCAACCTTTCCCCTTGTTTTTTTTCTGTTTTATTTTTTATTTATTTTATTTATTTGTCCTTTGATGACCAGGAAAGTCCAACTCAGCCAATGTCACATTTTCAGTGGAGGTGAAAAACTCCACAACAGATTCAAAAACATGTAAATAGTAGATGAGTAATTATATGCAAGGAAAAGAAAGCCCCACAACAGATTAAATATTTTACAATTATTTGGGGAGAAAGCCTCCACAAAAACACACATAAAAGCATTTTGCAGTAGCTGATAAGTAATTATATACAAGGGGAGACAATCCCTACAACAGATAAAAACACAACGAGATTGAAATATATGTACAGAAATGTTACGAAAATAAGTTGCAATGAACAATACAATATCTACTGCATGTAGCAAGACACACTGCAGAAAAGGATAGCCTATGTCAAGTAAACTAACACAAGGTTATTCAAAATATTGACTGTATTTCTAATAGCATATGGAGATGAGAAATGATTCTGCTGCCAAAATAGAGTAATAGAAAGGGATGAGGAGAGATAATGAGCAGGAGAGAAAATTAAGGACATGGAGAGAGAGTTGACTATTACTAGAAAGATGAGAATGTTCTGAAGGACATGAGAGAGGAAAATAAATCTAAGAGTTGGCTTAAGAGGTAGAACAGCATACATGAGTAATATGGTATCATTAAAGTGAGAGCTTCTTTACATGTTAGGCCATTACAACCCACTGAGATATGGAAGTAGTAGTGAATAGTGAATTTAGACCCCCGGATTCTCAAAAGCTTGCACAGAGTGCAAGATCGGTGCAGGAGCTCAAGCAGGCAATATGCCTGCCATGCAATCCAGGAACAGCCTGCAGGGGCATGCACTAGCGCTCATGCACTAATCCTGCACGGATGGAGCCCTTGTATGCAAATCACCCCATTTTCAGGAGAAATCTATGCAACTGAGGTGATTTTGCAATCCAGGAAGCTTGCAACCGTCCGTGCAAGACTAGTGCTAGCTGCAGAAATGTACTCGGTTAGTAAACGAGTACATTTCTGCAAAATCAAAAACTGAGCTGTGACAGCTCCAAATAAAGGCTGCATATCATGTAGTAAGCATGCCAATGGCTAAGTATAAGGCCATTGGCATTGCAAACATAAAAAAAATACAAAAAGCAACTTTTACTTTTTTAGCCGATCTTGGCTGTTTAAGCATAGGGCAGCGGTGCGCAAACGGGATCGGGGGGGGGGGGGATAACAAAATGAACCTAAATTAAGCATTCTAACTAAAATCAGTATTCTGCCATGCAAGTCAATGGCAGGCAGAAGACAACATGGCCAGTGAGTAGTGGTTGCTAAGGGGGGAGGCTCAGTGTGAGACATGTAACTATGCATTAGCAGGCAATCCTATGCAAATGAGGGGAAGGATAGTGAATCCCAGTTTTCCCCAGCATGTGAGTCAGGTCCCAACAGTGTAACAGTAGGAATAGCTTGGAGCAAGCCTAGGAGAAGGTGACATCATGTGGGGGAGTGTCAGGCATACTGTAAGCGGATTGTAGCCCTGTGGCTTGGGTGTGCTCCTAGCTTAGCACAGCTAAGCTAGGGGGTGTGTCTAAATCTGCCAAGCACTCTTTAGAAAGCCTAAGTAGATGTGCATGCCACACACCGGGTTTTACAGGATGTTAAACCAGGAAATAGCAGCAGTGTGCACATTTGAGCACTCTGTTTGCGTAGCGCACACACGGGCTTAAACAGGAAGGCAATGGGAAGGGAAAACAGCAGTAGGAAGGTAATCAAGGAGTACTAGCTTAGCTGGCAGGTGAAATGTATCAGAATCAGCCAATTACACAGGCAGCAGACCATCCAACCCAGAACACTACTATAAACTATGCAAACACCTACCCCTCTGGTTTTTCCCATACTCTACACCACCGGTGTATATAAAATACATGAGAAGGGCTGCAGCAGGCAAAATAAAACAACATGTACAAGAGGCTGAGGGTGGTGAGGATGTGAATGCTGCTGATCAAACCACAGTGAGGAGACGGAGAAGAGCATACAGACACAGGGTAACCTACTAGGTGCTACATGAGCTGGAGATAGTGGAGCGCTATAGGATGGACAGAGACCTCCTACAGAAAATTGTTGAGCTGTGCCGGCCACATCTGACACACCAAACTGATCAAGGGGAACCCATCCCAGTGGATACCAAGGTATGTGTAGGCCTAGGAATACTAGCCACAGGTACCTCCCAAAGCTCAACTGGGGATATCATGAGGCTCTCACAGGCATCAGCATCCAGAGTATTCCACCAGTTCCTGGATGCCATGTCAGCACATGCCAGTGAGCACTTATATTTCCTCAACACCCTTGAGGTGTTGGCTAGCAATATGCATTTCTTCCACCAAATAGCAGAATACCCTGAGGTAGTGGATGCTATAAACTGCATGCACATACACATCAAAGCACCACCTGGTGATCAAGGTAGGGCCTACATCAACCACAGGGGAATCCCCTCCATCAACTGCCAGGTTGTCTGTGATGCCCAGGGCATTATAATGAATGTGTGTGCTGGCTGCCCTGTAAGCTATGACGATTCCCACATGTGGCATCTGACGCAGCTGTACCAGAGATTTGCCAATGGGGACATCCCCTATGGTCACCTAATGTGGGATGTCACTCACTGGAGTCGTGGCTGATGACACCCATCAGAAATGCACACACACCTGAGCAAGAATGCCATAATGAGGCACACGCACAGACCAGACTTATAATGCAGTGTGCGTTTGGGATGCTCAGGACATGGTTCCGGTGTCTGGATACATCCGGTGGAGCCTTGCAGTACTCATCAGATACATGTACTCAAATTGTTATGGTATGTGCCATGCTACACAATATGATCCTGTGGAAACAGCTGCAGCAGGAACAGCATGGGGCAGGGCCACACAGCCCCCCACCAATGCTAAGGCCTGCACAGGCACAGAGTGACTCGGAGGAGAAACAGCCTGAGCCTGCCCAGTAGGTAGATGGAGGTGTGCCCAGTATGCCAAGGCTGCGGCAAAGAGACAACGCATAGCACATACACTGACACAGTAGGGACCCAGGGAATGACATCTCTGTCTGACTTGCACATACAGTAAAAGGGATGCCAAACATGACACTACCTGTGCTCAACCATGTATAGGGAGTGTACTATGTGCATCCAACATAGGCAGCCCTCCAGCACCATCTGCAAGTCTGGCACACCCTCAAGGCAAGTCAATCAGCCTACCAATTGCCAAATGGAGTAGAATGTGTCGTTACCTGTATCTATGGTATGGATGTGAGCATGCAAGGGAATTGGGTGGCTGAATGTGATGGCAGCAGACAGTATACACCCATAGTGGCACCATGACATCTGTAACACATACTGGACTCACCTTAGTAGCTAGTACTACACAGGGTGACAAAACCCGCTGCAGGAAATGTGCTGAGCAACATGTGTGTCCATATGACTCACATGTGCCAGTCAGGGTGGTTCACATACCCAACAGTCTCAGCCAACAGGACAGGTGTAGACAAACACAAACAGAGCCTGTGCTATGGCCCCTGAATGATGGCTATGGTTAACCTTCTCCTCAGGCCTACACAGACAGACTATAGCAGGTCAGGCAGTGGGATGTTAGTTCTGAAGAGTAGGAAATCAGACACGAATATGTAGGGCAACCAAAGCTATGATCTGTGGTACACTGGTATGCCTCTAGTCAGCATGATAGGTAAGAATACAGAATGAAATAGAGTACCTGACATACCAGTACAGTCATAGCAAATGTGTAAAAAGTGTCAGGTGTGCCCCCCCATCCGACGTAGTAACGTAATAACAGTCAGGTGTACCCCCCCAATCCTGTGTAGAAATGTAGTAATAGTCAGGTGTGCCCCCCACCCTACACAGACATATAGTAACAGTCAGGTGTGCCCCCCCCATCCTATGTAGAAATGTAGTAACAGTCAGGTGTGCCCCCCCCACTCCTGTGTAGAAATGTAGAAATAGTCAGGTGTGCCATCCTGCTATGCACAAATGTAGTAACAGTCAATGCCGAATGATCGATGGATACCCTGCAGAGACAGCCTGCCACCTGTCGGTGTACAACACAAAGGTCAATACTGCAGTACAAACTACCTGGACTCGATCCACACATTCAATATAGACTGCCATACTGGGCATGCTCACACACACAAAGAAATGAAGGCAATGTCAGTCAACAACATACTGAAAGGTCATACTGGACATGCTCACACACTTGAACACATGAAGGCCATGTTTGCAAACACCTGTGGATCAGACATATCTGGAAGTCGCAGTTGTTAGTGCAGACACTCGTCAGTATGCACCATTCATGCCTTGCACACACAGTGGATAGGAATACAGACATATATGTAAGGACAACACACTATAATAAGCCAAAAGTGGACATACACAGATGTGTGGAAGAGGGTGACTGTGACAAGGAGCCATCCAGGCCTGTCCCTCCCAGCACACAGCCAAAGGGCCCCAAACACGTGAGGTTCAGATGTCACTCACTGCAGATACTAGCCACCAGTATCTGTCAGCATTACAGACTATGTGATGCACGTGCCAGCTGTGCAACATGACTGTACAAGGAAGTAGTCATCTAGCAGCTGTATACATGTACCTGTGAAATATGACCCTGTGTGTGCCCGCATGTGGCGTGTTAACCCCTAGATGAATGGGTTATGGCCCATGCACACACACTGCCCTTCCCATAGCCCTACTATGACAAGCCTGCTGAGGTCATCCACTGTGAAATACACCTTTGAGAGAATTGTAGCCCAGTAATCTCTGTGGCACATCCCATAACTGTGTACTGCTATAGTGTGATAAACTAGTTAGGTAGGTGTTTTAACTCCAGCCTTGGCAACTGTGTGTGTGCATGTTTGTTTGTGTGTGTGTGTGTGTGTGTGTGTGTGTGTGTGTGTGTGTGTGTGTGTGTGTGTGTGTGTGTGTGTGTGCGTGTGTGTGTGTGTGTGTGTGTGTGTGTGTGTATGTGTCTGTTTGACTCTGTTTGTGTAGACAGCAATGCTTTTTAGGGTAGTCACACCCCCTGCAATTTAGATGCTCTTCTCTGGTAAGGCTGCTGATGTCATCCACCTAGAAATACACCTCCAGGAAGGTTGTATCCCAGTAATCTCTGTATCGTGTCCTGTAACTGCGAACTGCTGTAGTGTGATAAAGTAGTTAGGTAGGAGTTCTACTCCCAGACATGGAATGTGTGTGTGTGTCTGTCTGACTCTGTCTGTGAAGGGAGCAATGCTTTTTAGGGTAGTCACACATCCTACAAGTGAAATGCTCATCTTTGGCAAGGTTGCTGATGTCATCCACCCAGAAATACACCTCTGTGAAGGTTGTAGCCCAGTAACCTCTGTAGTGCGTGCCATACCTGCGTATTGGTGTAGTGTGATGTAGAACTCTGGTAGGGTTCTATTCCCACCCATGGCAGGTCTGGATGTTTTGTGTGTGTTTCAATGTCTGTGGTGGGTGCAATGCATTTTAGGCTCGTCACATTCACTACATGTCAATTGCCCTACTTTGGCAATCCTGCTGATGTCAGCCAATGTGATATGCACCTTTGGGGAAGGAGTTCTCCTGTAATCCCTGTGGTGTATCCTATAACAGCTCCATGCTGTAGTGTAACTTAGACCACTGTTAGGGGTTCTATACAAACACAAGTTGGTTGTGGATGTTTTGTGTGTGTTCCAATGCCTGTCTAGGGTGTAATGCATTTTAGGCTAGTCGCACTCAGTACATGTCAATTACCCTACTTTGGCAATCCTGCTGATGTCAGCCAATGTGATATACACCTTTGGGGAAGGAGTATTGCAGTAATCACCGTGATGTGTCCTATAACAGCTCCATGCTGTAGTGTGATGTAGACCTTTGTTAGGGGTTCTATACCCAAACAAGTCAGTTGTGGATGTTTTGTGTGTGTTTCAATGTCTGTGTAGGGTGCAATGCATTTTAGGCTAGTCACACTCAGTACATGTTACACGCCCTCCTTTGGCTATCCTGCAGATGTCAGCCAATGTGATATACACCTTTGGGGAAAGAGTACTCCAGTAATCTCCATGACGCGTACTATACCTGTGTAGTGCTGTAGTGTAATAAACTAGTTAGGTAGGGGTTCTACATCCAGACATGCCAGATGTGTGTGTAACTTGTATCCTGTGTGGAGGTGGGTGTGAGTGTGTGACACCTGGGCCCAATGTGGAGTGGGTTTTGCAAATTTCTTTGGGCAGATAACAGATGTGAAATAGCTGAGAGGCTGGGGTGCAAATTCCATACCCATACATGTGACAGCAAGGCCAGGCAATCACTGTTAGCAATGCCAGTATTACCCAGAGCACACTGTCACTCCATGTCTCATACACACACACACACACACACACACACACACACACACACACACACACACACACACACACGCACATGCACACACATGCAGAGGCAACAGCCAATATGTGTGTAGTACACTGCATATTGGGACTGATAGGTTCATAGGTTCATAGGTTTATACTAGGCTATCTGCCCTAAGGCATTTATAAGCCTAGCCCAAAGTTATGTGGCTTACGCCACCCCTTATGTTAGAAATAATGTGCCCATTAGTTTGTTGTGCCTCTGTCCAGCAGTGACACAGAGATGATTCCCAGGGTAAACCTACGATCTTCCATCCACCGGTCAAGATTTCTCTTGAACAGAGCCAGCGAGGTGCTCTGCCTCACATGGACCGGGATTTTATTCCACAGCATGGGGAGTCTCTGGGTGATAAATCTATCCCTCCAGCATGTCCTATTTATATCCGTGCTAAGGTTTAAGTCACTTGCTCTAGTGATTCTGGTAGATTTGGATTTTTTGAGGTGGAGCATGTCCATTAATTGTCCTATTGAGTGAATGCAGTGGCCTACAGAGGGCATGGTACCCTGTCCATCTGTCCAATAGGCACATAAATGCAGACAGTGCACCTTCCCCATGTTCCCCACTGGAGATCTGCAACACCTGTGATGCCATCACATGTGACCCACAAATGACATACCATGCCTGACAACATGCCCTGTATGGACAGATGCCACTGAGGCTAGGAAATGTCATTAGCATGCTATCAATGTAGGTGCAGGGGTAACTGGCTGTCCATTACCAGTTCCTGCCACAGTGGCCAAGACTGGCACATCTGATGATAATCTGTGCATACAACCTGGGCCCGACACCCCAGGTACAGTTTCACATAGCACTGTACATGCATGTAGGAGGTGTGCACATCCCAGACACTTTCCATGTCATGGACTAAGGACCACATACATGGCAAGTGATGCACAGCATTGGCCACATGCAATAGTCACCCAGGTGACTGGATGGTGGATACATTACCCACCTGTGTGGACAAATGCAGAAACCACAGCCCTGAGCCACAATGCAGATCATTGTCATGTAGCCTGATGCCAAGGTATACCCATCACCTAGCCTTGTACAGCCATCTGGCACAGTTGCCCACCACATACCCGTGCATAAATGCACCCATGCATGTCAGTACTGGTACCCTGTGTGTTTGTGTGTGTGTTGTATGATGCGTATGATCACATCCACACTCACTACAACCCCCAGTGGCATACTGAAGCATGCTGTCTGATGCCAGACACCTCCCCATACCTTTTTCCCACAGACCCTCCATATGACCCGTATGGTGCATGTGATACCGGCACAGTAATGTGTTGACAATCTCATTACTGATGAGCTGTATCCCTGGCCCTGCTAAGTGTGTCAATGTGTGTGCGTCCCTGTGATGGTGTGGCTGTGTTGATACTGGCACCTGTTCATGCAGACAGGCACGTGTACGTCACCTACCATATAGCTACCATATCCCTGATGCAGATGTCACTCTCCATCACATATCTGTTCTGAGGACTCCACAACAGGTGGCCTATGTGGCACATCCAATAACTGCATAGGACTGTGATAGCACTACATAGTCATCAGGGGTGTGATACCCTGTGCTGTTAGGTGTGTGACACAAACATGTTTAGGT
This sequence comes from Protopterus annectens, assembly GCF_019279795.1. Lineage (NCBI taxonomy): Eukaryota > Metazoa > Chordata > Ceratodontiformes > Protopteridae > Protopterus > Protopterus annectens. The sequence continues at coordinate 1,361,414,391 of NC_056744.1, read as the reverse complement.
TTTACTCTACCACCACCCCCTGACTTGTAACTGCCTCTGTCTGCCTCTCTCACTGCCTCACTGGTGGATGTGGAGACCTACACCTGCTTTTCTTAGGCAGCAACATGTGCATTTTAAGTGATGCTCATGATCAGCTGATGGCCTCTGCATGAATTGCAGCCATCTCCCTAGCTGATTGCACATGGAACAGCTGTGGTAACATTCCCATAGCCAATTGCATGGAAACACACTCCAATATCTAGGAACACCATGTTGGTGTTGGCCCTTTTCATTCACTGTGAGCAGGAACTAGAGCTGTTGTTTGGCAAACAGCATCAAAAATGGATTGGGGACTTACCTATAACAACATACACTGTGGAAACAGGGCAGCACACAGGAGGGGGATGTGCCTGACCTGACTACAGACTGTAAGTGCTGCTATACTGCATTTGGAGTAATGGTTTAACAGTGTGTGTGTGGATATGGCTGTCCTACATGTTTTAATACCCGCCATGTCAGGTCTATGTTTATGAGGAGTCCACATCTGTAGGGTCATCTGCAGACTGGGCAGTGTGTTGTGCCTTTGTTGTCATATGTTACCAACAGAGCATCTATCTGTGAACTGCAGAAGGTAGTGTGAAGATTGCAGTCTGTAGATGGTGGAAGCCATGACAGTTACTGACCTTATATCCCTCATAGGTTCATAGGTTTATACTAGGCTATCTGCCCTAGGGCATTTATAAGCCTAGCCAGAGTGTGTTTGGCTTTCGCCTCCCTTTTAGATTAGTTAAGGTCACAGAAGATAGCTCTTTTAAAGTTAGTTTACTGTGCCTCTGTCTGGCAAGGACATAGAAGAGATCCCAGGGGTAAACTTATGATCACCCATCCACCCGTCAAAATTTCTCTTGAAAAGGGTCAGTGAGGGGCTCTGCCTAACATGGATTGGGATCCTGTTCCAGAGTGAGGGGAGCCTTTGGGATATGAATCTGTCCCTCCAGCATGTCCTATTTATTGCCGTGCTGAGGTTTAAGTCCCTGAAGCATGTAGCTCTAAGGGATTTGGATTTCCTGAGGTGGAGCATGTCCATTAATTCTGGGTTGGACATGGCTTTATACGTCAGGCATAGGTCGCCTCTGAGTAGGCAGTAAGCAACTGAGTAGAGCTGGAGTTTCTTTAGCCGAACTGCATAGGGCATCTGTTTGAGGCCCTTGATCCTCTTGGTGAGGTACTTTTGGGGTCTCTCCAGTTGCTGCAGGTATCGGGTAAGGTACATCCCAAAGGAGGCATTGTATTCAATTATGGGCCTGATGAGTAGAGGGGCACAATGACCTCTCTTGATCTAGATGTGAACCCTTTCCTGATAACGTGGGCTATATAGAAGGTCTTTCTAACCACTTTGGCAACGTGATTGTCAAAGGAGAGATTACTATCTACTTGGGTTCCCAAATCCCTAATTACTTCTTCCGTACTTAATGGATTACCACCTATGTGGTAATTTGTGGGCACTTTGTTTTTCCCAAAGGGGATGACTATGCACTTTTTGGCATTTAGCTTGAGGCCATGGCTCTGGCACCAGGTATCCGTCTCTGTGAGACCTTTTTTGGAGGATGCTTGTGTCAGCCGGAGAGTCGATTATGGCTCCTAGTTTGCAGTCATCTGCGAACTTGGTCAGCCATAGTCCTCCCGTGTTAGCCTGTACCTCAGAGAAGTATATACCAAACAAGAGAGGTCCCATGACTGAGCCTTGTGGGATCCACCTGTAACTGGTTTTGAGTCTGACATGGCACCTATGATTCTGACCATGTGGGTTCTATCCCTGAGCCAGTTAGCAACCCATCTTGTGATATAGGGGTTGATATTTATGATGCCTGAGTGGGGTATTGTGTCGAAGGCTTTTGTGATGTCCAGGTAGGCTGTGTGGACTACCTTCCCTTCTTCTATGGCCTTAGTAACTGTTTCAAAGTCAACTAGGTTTAAGAGGCAAGATCTGCCTTTAACAAAGCCGAATTGGGTAGGATCCAGTGTCTGGAGGTTCCCAATGTCTTTGTTTATGAGTTCCATGATGATACGCTCCATAGCTTTGCAGACCAGACTATTCAGGCTTATGGGGCGATAGTTACCGGGGTCCATTGTGGCACCACCTTTGTGGAGCAGGACCACTGTTGCTGTACGCCATTCTTTGGGTACATATCCTGTAGTAAGGCTGAGATTGAACAGTGACTTTATGTGAGGGTTCAGTTCTTCTTGGAGCTCGTGTAAGACACAGCCCTGGACACCGTGCGGTTCCATTGATGCTGTGTTTTTTGCTTTTGAGAAGGCAGCTTTCACCTGTGCATCTGTGATGTCAGGGAGGCTACATTCTGTTGGGATGGACATTTGCTCTTTTGGGGGGTAAGGGGAGGAGAAGTTTGCACTGAACCTGTCTGCCAGAATGTTGGCAATGTCTGTGGGTTCAGTGTATTTTTTTGTCATTTTTGCACTAACTCAGAGAATATCTGGGAGTTGCCACCTAGATTCCTGACATAACTAAAGAAAGCCTTGTGATTATCTTTAGCGTCTTGTGCAATGTTTCTTTCGAAGCTGGCCTTGGATGATTTTATGAGGGATTGTAGTTGCTTGCTAGTACTGATCAGAGATGCCTTCCCTTTTTGGGATTTTGCTCTATCCTCCTTCTGTTGTATAGCTTATTTATGGCTGGGGTACACCAGACAGGTCTCCTGCCTTTGGAGGAGTAAGTCTTGGTTTTATTTGGGATAGCATGATCCATGCATTCCTGTAGGTGTCCATAGAATGCGTTTTTAAAGGATTCTGCGGTTTGGGCAGTATTTTCCACTGGCCCGGGGGCTTTAAAGGATTCCACCTCGGTTTTGAGAAGTGTGAAGTTTGGTTTTGAGAAATATTTCACCTCGGTTTTCCATGGCTGGGGGTGGGCATGGGATATGGATGTCCAGTGAGATTAATTTATGGTCTGATCTTACCAATGAGGGGTTTACCTCTGATCAGAACGGACCAATAGGGAGCCTAGTATTTATAAAGAGTATGAGAGGGTGTAGTGCTTTAGTTTGTTAGTGTTTACTTATAAGATTACTTATAAGAGCAAGTGCAGGGCTTTAGAATGAAAATAGAGTGCTTACTTTGAGAGTTAGAACAGTTCTAAGGGAAAAAGTGAAGAGTAGACTTTGTGGAGCTGGTAATAGTTTAAACCTGTTAAGCAGCGCTGCCCAATGCTGTGCTATGCGCAAAATCACGCAAAACCGCCCAAATGCGGGTTTTAAAGCAGGGAAACTGAAGGAGATAGGAATTGACCCAAAATGGCCAATAAGCTAGTAGTTTCTGGGCTGAGACCACTCCTCCAGGGACAGAATGGCTGCTCAAAGCTCCCCACTCTCATTGATGAACAGAGAAGCTTCCTCCTATCCAAGTAAGGATATGGGCAACACAGGAACCTATACCACAGTCCGGAATTCAGCAAAGCCTGAAATCTGGACTAATCTAGTTCAGTAAGGCGGGAAAAAGAATATATATTTTTTTGTTTTGTTTTTTTGCAGAGAATAACAGAAAATCACACAGAAAACACTGTAAATGCTATAAACAGGCTAGCATACTTGAGTGTGTAGCCTACAACAATTAAACAATACAAAAATGACTTTTTAGAAAGTGCAACTGTAAAAGCAGGTAAGGCAATACAATTTTAAACTTTTTCAAACACAGATCAGTTAGAAACTCGCTTTTTAGGTGGGAAAATGCAGTCGGAGCAGAAAGCAAAGAAAAATACTTAAATCAGTTGAAAGTCTGTCTTATGTCTTTCTGTTGCCTGTATCACTTTGCAGGACACCACAAGGAGCTGTGCTGAGTTGTATACTGGTGCAAAGCCGTGCAAATGCGGGTTTTAAAGCAGGGAAACTGAAAGAGATAGGAATTGACCCAAAACGGCCAATAAGCTACTAGCTTCTGGACTGAGACCACTCCTCCAGAGACAGATAGGCTGCTCAAAGCTCCCCACTCTCACTGGTGAACAGAGAAGCTTCCTCCTATCCAAGTAAGGATATGGTCAACACAGGAACCTATACCACAGTCCGGAATTCAGCAAAGCCTGAAATCTGGACTAATCTAGTTCAGTAAGGTGGAAAAAAGAATATTTTTTAGTTTTTTGTTTTGTTTTTTTGCAGAGAATAACAGAAAATCACACAGAAAACACTGTAAATGCTATAAACAGGCTAGCGCACTTGAGTGTGTAGCCTACAACAATTAAACAATACAAAAACAACTTTTTAGAAAGTGCAACTGTAAAAGCAGGTAAGGCAATACAATTTTAAACTTTTTCAAACACAGATCAGTTAGAAACTCGCTTTTTAGGTGGGAAAATGCAGTCAGAGCAGAAAGCAAAGAAAAATACTTAAATCAGTTGAAAGTCTCTCTTAGGTCTCTCTGTTGCCTGTATCACTCTGCAGGACACCACAAGGAGCTGTGCTAAGTTGTATACATAGGACATATGTTGCAAAAACCCTGTTACAACAGTAAATGTATGTGGTTATTACAGCAACATGTCAATATTGGCCCTGTGTATGTGGTTCCAGCCACAACTCTGTCAACTTTTGTACATATGTCATGCATTAAGAGGTGCATATGTGCTGCACACCATCATTAGTGTCATCATATCTGATAAGCCAGTGAGATATCAGACTGCTACTCATGTTATGTACAGAAGGGGTTATATTTGATGACATGACCTGGACATTCTGTGGTTGTTTGTACAGTACTGGGGTCTGTGTACTTATAGTGAATGCCAATAATGTGTGTATTGTTAATATATACCTTGACCTGTGTACAGACTGTGGTAGATGTCATCGTCCTAGGTCCCATCCTAGCTGATGTTACATGCTGCTCCACTGTATGTTACCATATTGGCTTACATGTTTGTAGGGCCATACACACACATGTCCCATACCACAGACGGGCATCAGACCACACTGTGTAGTGGCCCAGTATATGTAGGGTTAGTGTGTGAGTGGTACATAGGAGGATGGTATTGAACAGATAGTCCATATACTGTAATGTTATGCTAGCTTACCATATGTGGCTGTGGCAGTGTTCACATTGGTTGTGGTTATGCACTGTCACACAGGTGTATCTTAACCTGTGTTGTGACATGCCTGTAGAGCCTGCTATATATGCAGGTACATGTGCATTCCCCCATAGGAGATGTAGGCCAGTGTTGAGCCAGTCTGCCTGTAGCCTGCACAGTGCTTTGTTACATGCCTAGCAGCTCGGTGTACTTACCCAGTGAGGTGTCATGTCCAGATACTTTCCAGATGTACTGCTGCCGGGCCTCCCTTACCAGTCATGTATGTCAGACAAAGTGGTGGGATGCTGTACAGATGTATGTCAATATCTTTTGGGTAGTATGTGGCCATGGCACCCCTGTACCAGCAGTTATTATGTGTCAGGACAGACAGAGGTGTATGACTGCACAACCTATGGGGGCAAATGTATACCAAACGTTATGTGTTATACCCAGCTACATGGCTGTTAACATCCATATTGTCAGGCTTGGTCCACATGTTCTGCACTAAGGGGTTCTGTGTATACCTCTGGACTGTACATAGTGTGTCAGAATGTCCACATCTGTTGGCCAATATCTATGCTATAGCACACAGGAGCATTACGTGCTTGCAGCGGTACTGTATTATGATGTCCATAGGATTTCTGTCAGCAGCCAATGGCGCACATGTGTAAAGCAGATGTGACCTCACACACACACCATGTCTGTGAAGACAATCCCTATTACAATAGCTATAGTCTGCTAATATACCTGCTATACATGCCTGACATCCCCTTGCACTACAAAGGTGAGGCTATAGGAGCTGGAGTAGGGCTACACCCCATGTTCAGGACATATGGTGAATATATATGTACATATGATTATCCAGATATCTATATAGATAATTACATGGTTTATCTTTATAACGGTGATCTCAAAAAGGTTGACCATGCTTCCACAAACTCTGAAGTGCAAACTTCCCAAATGACAAAAACCACATATGCGAATGGCTAAATCTCGTCCCCTTTTGACACATGGTAGCACTAGTGTGGAGGTGTGGCGCGGCCAGAAATGTTGAAATTTGACATTAATTCGACATTTTAGAAGTGCTGCGGATTCGAATTTGCAGAAAATGGGTCGACGATGTGGTAGGTCGATCATATGTGATCAACGATATGAAGGTAAACCTAATTACACATGTACATATCGACATATATAGATGGGTGTGTATATGTACATAGATATACATATACATATACACACCCAGATATATACATATACAGAGCAGTATATTTCTACACATATACAGATAGAGATGCATATGCACCTATACGTATACCGTGCTGCCATGCCTGCCAGCAGAAAACTGCTGTTGTATCCCCCAAAGATACAGTGGGGCTGGTGCCATATATCTGTGGCCTTCACCTACATAATACATGTGTGCCCATATGCACTCCAGAGGCCAGTGTATGTAACAGTGGTATATGGCCCTGTATTAATGAGTCTGGGGGGATGCACCATACATAACATATGCTGTTACAACATGCCTTAAGGTATCTGGATGTACAGTACCATACATGTCACCTATCTTGACATTACATACATAAAGTGGGTTACTGCAGGCCTACTGCCTCCTGCCATGCAGACTGCTCTGTGTGCCAGTGTGCCTGTGATGGTGTCAGGTATGCGTTGTTATGTAACAGTTACATCCCATTTGGTCAACTGTTGACTTTACCACCTAGTGATTGTGTACAAAGTGTAGATAGAGGCTGCTGGACTATACACCTGCATCACTTACTGTTGATTGTGTGGTATCCTGTGGCCCAGTCCATCGTTGCTAATGTACGATTTGAAGGGCTTGGCCTGGACAGCAACAGTTGTATACCTTTCCAGACTACTGTATTAACATAACCGTTTCACAGTTACATTACTCTGTTGATATGGATGTCAGTGTCTGAACAGCTATATGACATGGCATGTAATACTGTAACAGTACACATATAAAGGTATTCCACTTCTGCAAACCTGTGTGTGGTGTTTATCCTATGACCTCTCTGTGGGGATATGTTGCAGGCAATGAATGTCATTTGTATGGGTGGGTCATCCAGTGTCCAGTTGCTAGGGTGTTCACTGTAGGCATAGTGAGTGTACCATATTGTGTGCGCCTACTACATAAGCATCTTACTGTACATATGTAGTCACATGTATATCTATCTATCTATATATATATATATATATATATATATATATATATATATATATATGTGTGTGTGTGTGTGTGTGTGTGTGTATATATAAATATAAATATATATATGTATATATATATATATATATATATATATATATATATATATATATTTACCAGACCTCAGGAATAAACGAAGATAAGTATCACTAAAAACAAACTCCATGACACAAAAGCATTCAAAACAAATTCAAAATGACTTGAAGAGAAACCACCCTGTTTTATTCAGCGCTTTCGTCTTCATTATCAAGACATCTTCAGAAAGACATGTGTCATTATTAAACACAACCATTTAATCATTGTTTAACTACAATATTTCGAGCTGTTTATTTAAATTACCAACACAGTTCTTAACCAATAATACTGTGAGACCAGTGGTCCTGCAAGGTGCTGTGTGCATCTTCATTAGACAATATTTAGTTATCAGGAGGGGAACCTGTAGTGCCATGTGTATACAAGGGTCGTGTGTTTCCCGTATACCTGCATTAGATGTTCCTATTGGATATGCTGTGCATACCGGGCAACCTTGTGTACCACGCATGCATTGCGATACCTAAAAATAAAACTGTTGGTGTAAACAGAGTCACCCGTAAAGTCTATTGTTATTACCAGAAAAACATTTGTCCCATGCGGGGTGGTCCAAAAACTGGATGATGTTCTTTGCGGTAACACCATGTCTACACAGGTAAGCATGGCTGTGGTCACGTGCATGGACTACAGCATGTGGAAGACCGAAGATACTTGGGTCGGGACAACTTACAAGATGAGTCCCGAGGGGAGGAGGAGTGGAGGGTGGGCAAAGTGTGGTGTTGTGTTAGCTATGGGCCGGTAACCAGAGAACTGATGGTGGCTGCGTGTGTGCAGTTGGGGGGGGGGGCGGAACTGTGGGTAAAGAAAACATGGGTTGAAGAGAGGCTGGGTTGGATGGGCCTGTACTGGTCGGTCCACCTAGTGGGTGGGGGAGAGGGAAATGAAATATAAGAAAATAACAAATAAATGAAAATAAATTTAAATCCCTATTTAAATAAAACAAATAAAATACAATAAACTTGGTAGTGTATTGCAGGGCAAACGTGTTTGGCTGTGGGGGGTATGTCAATTCGTACAAGACATATTTTGTTTGGGGCATCCCAACCCCATTAACGGTACATGTGGACATATATGTTTCTGTTAATCTACTATTGCTATCTACAGATGTATGCCCATATATACCTATATAGGTGTATATATATATATATATATATATATATATATATATATATATATATATATTTGCTTACATATTTATAACGATGTCCGTATATATCTATGGAGATATATAACTGTGTACATATATGTAACTTGCTGTGTATATGTGGACATATAGGTGTTGACATATATATGTGTAGATGTCGGCATTTGCATGTATATATGTTCATATATATGTATATATTTCTGAATATATATATATATATATATATTTCTGAATATATATATATATATATATATATATATATATTTCTGAATATATATATATATATTTTTTTTTTTACATATATAGATATGTAGTATCTGTTTAGATATTAATATATTTACACACACACAGCTAGATGTTGGTATATAGTCTCTGTACTGTTGCATGACTGGGCTGGATGTTATGTTACTGAAAACATCAGATTTATGTATATCTGGCATGGCTTAGTGGTAAATCATTTTGTATATGGTGTGCATGATCCTGGGTTTGAGCCTTGCAGAGGCTGTTTATTTTGTTGCTGGGCAGAACACAGGCCATTGGATACAGAGTGATTAAGGCACTTTAAAGCAGTTAAAAGTGGGTTTGCACAGGTTTGCGCAGAGGTAAGCACTGCTAACATCTGGTTACAGGTCCCTACACTCAGTTAGCTTCTAAATTGCTTAACCAGTGTAGGCAGTGCTTACCCCTGTGCAAACAGACTTAAACCTGCTTAATGCTGCTTAAAAGTGCTTACTCCCGCTTACCCCATGCTAATTTCTTTAAAAGAAAAGAAAAAGGGGTTGATAGGAAAGTGGTGAAAAAAGGGGCACAAAGAGGGAAAGACAGTATGGAAAATAGCCAGGGATGTGCAGGAAGGGTATAGGGAAGGTCCATAGCTGCCCATTTCTTTTACAGCAACAGCTATGCATATACACTGAATTTGGGGGTAGATTTGGACACTCAAACCCCTGGGTGGGGCTGAGGACAGCAGTAATTTGTTGTGATGCCAATTAGACCTGATTACTTGTGTCAAGTGGACATGTGTGCAAAATGGACAGCTATGTATGGGGCGAGATTTTTTTGTGGGAACATATTGCTCTTTTTTTTCAGGTGAGAATGGGATGTTGGGGAGGGGTAGTAGGTATATTTGGGCAGGTAGGTTGGGTAGGTTAACAGACAAGACAAACAAGACACATACAGGGGCAGTATATGACACATGTGGGGGTAAACACCTTGGACAGGGAGGGTGCTTGGAAGTCGCAGGCCCATGAGCCCTCAAATGGAAACAGTGGGACTGAGGTCCCCACCCATGGGCAGTCACCACTGCACCTTCATGGCCCCAAAGGTGGCTGTTCTGGGGGCTGGGTAAGAGGGGCAGCCTCACCCTCTAATTGCGCCATGCGGCCCTCAAGCTGGCTTAGCTGGTCTCAAATCTCCATGTCAAGCTCTCTACATACCATGGCCTGGACCTGATGACGGGTAACAGGTACCTCTTCCGGCCCTGCTCCCGGGGGGGGGTGAACCCCATCCCCTGAGGCGGTTCCACCCGAAGGTGGTGCAGGGCCAATGGAAGAGGAGGTCCCAGGCTTAGCCCCAGACGTGCTTGTGCCCGGTGCCAGGTGGGTCCACTGAGACTGGACTTCCCATACGAGCTATGGTGTTGCAGTTTTAGGAAAAGATATCGGTTAGTAATAGTCAATAGCATTCAGGATTAGTTATAACAGCATGCATAGGTATTCCCATTAACCCAAGACACCAGATTTACAACAGTTGCAGGTTGAGCAGAACACATGCAAATATGGAACAACAGTGACCATTACAACACCAAGCAGGTTTCATTGATGGCAACAGGCCACCGATATGGGAGTATATTAACATGGCACATGCATAGAATCAAATGTGAATATTTATAAACCAATAGGACATATGTCCCAACAAAAGTTTGAAGTGTACACGTACCCATTGAGGTGTGCAATTAGGTTATTGTTGCACATATGGTGGGGGTGAGAGACAGAGGTCAATTAACAACTAATATATCCCTGTAGTTTTCACAACTTTCTTAGTCACTGCAGTGATCTGTCCCTTACATGTATTATTACACTACCCAATGGCCTTACTTTGTACAATGGTATGTTTGTAGATTAGTATATACGTGGACTGTGTCTTACGTTAGTCTACACCTCTTACCTGTTATAGCTGTTGAGAAAATCATTGTTAACACTACCTGACAAATTCTACACATACTCCCAGATTCCATGCTTGTAGACAGGTATATAAGTAAACTGTGTTGTACCTACAGTCTACACCTCTTACCTGTTATAGCTGTGGGGAAATCTTTGTTAACATTACCTGACAAATTCTACACATAGTCCCAGATTCCATGCTAATGTTATACACATACCTAACAATCTGTTATTGCACACTCTGGTCAAGGCTTGACAGGATGCAGGTGTTAATGTGACATATTTTGAGAATAGCTGTCATACACTTTAGGTGAGATGCTACAATGACAGGTTTGTTTTCATATACATTCTCTGACTATGTTCAGGTCTGACTATCAGTTATATGTCAGTAAAAGCTGCCTACATTTCTTGGATCATCACACTGATTTGTCAGGGGAACAGGTTACTGGGCAGCAGATATGAGGCATTTATCTGGGCATGCTGGACATATCAGAACAGTTGAGGGGTATGACTATGCCTACAGCTTACTACCTGAACATTCTGCCACAGTCTGTTCAGTTGATGGTTATGATTATGCTTACAGCTTAGTATCTGAACAATCTAGCATATTCTGTACAGTTGTTGGGTATAATTATGCATATAACTTATTACCACTTTGGGATTCAAACCCCTGCTGTATGTGGTAAAAATATTACAGTTGACATCACAGTACACTGTGCTATCAGGGACTTGGTGTGAAGCATTCCAATATTTTCTGTCTAAGTCTCCCTCAGTTGTACAATATGACTAACCTCTTGGGACTTCCAGCATTGTTATACTGAACCTCCTACACATTTTATCTGCATTCAACAGTGTGGGTAACACTGCTTATTGCAACAGTACTATTTATAGAATGCAACACTACAACAACATATGAAAACAGAATCTACACAAGCACTCCAGGGGTTATACTTTTATTCACAAGATATTACACTTTTATTTCCACACAACCTATATGACAGTCTTCCTGCCATATTGTCTAGTTTACTCAGTACATCCCATACACAATAAATTGTTATACTGGTACAACACTTTCTAGAACTGTTACATTTATTTGTTATGACAGAACATGCAAGATTATTACTAACCTGCCTCACAATGCGGCCTCTGCACCTGATACAGTGATATTTATCCATTACTTATCCATAGTATACACAAGCTAAGCAATCATTATCCACGTAGTAGAATGAGTACTTACTCAGTGCTGGGGAATTGGCCATCTGCCTTGATTCTTGGATCCACTGCTCCAAGAGATCACCCCTCTGCCACTCCAGGTCAGCATGGTGATGCCTGACCTGCTCACCAGTCTGGGAGATACCAGTGGCACTGGTGAGGTCACGGGCGAGACTGTCCCAGGCCTCCACTTTATATTGAGAGCCCTGGTACTGGCCCTGCAGTAGTCTCCTTTCATGGTGTTTTACCAGCAGCCTTACCATGATTCTGGACTCCTGGGTGCCCCAGCTCTGCACTCTAAATTGAGTGCCTTCCCCTACTCCAGCCATTCTGCCTACAGTAGGGAGCTGCAATCAATTATGGGAAGTATTCGCACCTGTAGGGTATAAATACACTTGATTTCCCACACTTTCCCATGATTGGACGGTTTTAAAAAGGCTAGGCTATGGGCACACCTGCTTACATAATGTTGGTATTGCTTAAAGGGGTATACCACTGGGCAGATTGAGTTAGCCAGCCTACACATTGCTTACACCAATTAAGCTGAGCTGTGCAATGCTTATCATTGCTTAACATTTAATTTGCATTATATTTTCCTTTTGGCATTGATTTATTATTCGTTACATATTATATATGTGTCTGTTATCTGTGATTCATATGTACGTACACTGTATGGGGTCCTAGGGACTTCAACACTTTATTACAATAACACCTCACATCTGCCCTTACTGCAGTACTCCAGTTCACATATTTATGTTATGTAGCAGGTTATACAACATCACACTGTACATAGATTCCTTTCACATGTTCAGTTTGATTTTCCTATGGTGAGGATTTGTTTGTTGAAACCTCAGTCTTATGTACTGCTGTGATGGCATAGCGGTTAACTACTGTGACTGTAGTGTATAGGGTCTTGGGTTTGGATACAGGGTGATTAAGGCACTTTAAAGGAGTTGTAAGCGGGTTTGCGCAGAGATAAGCACTGCTTACTCCCGGTTACAGTTTTTTACACTCATTTACCTTCTACATTGCTTAATCTGTGTAGGCAGTGCTTACCCCCACACAAACGCACTTAAACACGCTTACTAGTGCTTACATATGCTT
>NC_056744.1:1361348914-1361398914 GCF_019279795.1 Protopterus annectens | reverse complement strand
GGATTACTTAAAAGGTAAATGGTAGCATGTAAAAGGAATCATTGTTTTAAATCAGAAATATCATTCTGGAAATATAACAGTTTTCTTGTTTCAAATCAGAAAGATCATTCTAGAAATAAAGTGTTCTGACTGGACAACTTTGGTTGTAATCCAGAAAGGAGCTGTAAATGTAGCCTAGAAAGACTTAAGTGAAGTTTTTGAGATAGAAACATACAACATTAGTGAACAAATCAGGCAGCTTTAGAGTGTGTCATGTAATGATAGAATAGTTACAATACTAGTTAACAAAATGATACAGAGGGACAAAGGAAGTGAAGTTTGGTCAAAGTAGTCACAGGGGTCAGTAGTGGGGCTGGTGCTTTTAAAATTACTCACCAAGTAACTTTGCAGAAGTTTGAGAAGGGAAAGGCTATATTGCTAATGATGTAGAAGTACGCAAAACTGTTGATAAACAAAAATCTAAGGGCTTAAGAAGGCTAGAAGAAAATATCTGAAACATGACAACAAAATTCAGTGCAAAAAAATAGCACTGAAAAAATAACTTGTGAGAACCGTACACAAATGAAGGAGAACAAGTGGCAACATAAAAGTATATTAGGACTTGGAGATCATTTGAAGGTAAGCAAGTACTTTGACAAACTGAAAGAGAAGGCACTGAAAATGAAATGTTAATACTGTCATGCAAGAAAACAAGCATTTTCATTGAAAAAGTTATATATCTGTATATATGAATAGTACTATGCATCATTCTGCAACATACAGTATATATGATCTTCAAGAAAGATGTAGAACAGAGCTGAGAAAGGAATATTGAAGTAACTCAAGAGAATCCATGTCGTTTAATTGGGCACTCACTTCTGCCATTTGGAGAAAGAAATATAAACAAAAAAAAAACATGATTTGAAGATACAGAATGGATTTGGACAGTGAAGTGGTGCAGTGGTAGTGTTGTCACCTCATGGCAAGCAGTTTTCCGGTTCAATTCTCGGCAGGAGTGTCTTCTGTGTGGAGTACTCCAGGTATTTGTGTGGGTATCCTCCAGGTGCTCTGGTTTCCTCCCATGTTGCAATGACATACATAGAGAGTTTCTCCCTGGCCCTCAGCTGAAAATTGGCTTTGTTCCAAGTCAGACTTTCCTGGTAAACAAATGTTAAATAAAATGACTCAAATACAATACTGGGAAGTATTTTTATACATATGACAGAAGTATAAACTTAGAACTTTGAAAAGCGTAAAAGAAACCAATAAATTTCTTTTAGAATGAATTTGAATATATAATGTTGCACAAATTTATTTTTCATACATGTCTTTTGTTTTTTAATTTTGATTGTAAAAAGCCATTTTGATATGTGAGTTTAAGCCTTTAGAAAAGGTTTTCACTATTGTTTTTTTACCATTAGGTTTTGGATAATGTATGTATGTGGATTGTACCTTTACTTTTTATGGTTGTTTAGCAGCTGAACTTAAATAATTGGATGCCTTGTTAATTGTTAATTAATAATTGGTATGCTGAAGACTATTTAAATATTCTTAATTGATTTAACATTTTGTATCTGAAGAAGGTGAAGCATTGGTTTTACCGAAAGCGCTTATAGTAAATTGTTTTTCTACTGACATTTGCTCCATTTTTTATTGGTTTCTTTTACGCTTTTCAAAGTTCTAAATATGACAGAGGTATGCCTTTTCATAAAGAGGAAGCAGCATCAAAGACAATGATAAAATCAGAATACAGAAAACAGGCAAGGAAGTTCTTATATTTGTTGGAAAAAGTAAATAAATAGATTGGACTTCCCTATTCCCAGCAAAAGCATTTATCTCATACCATGGCATCTAGAGGTATTTCCTGATAAGATAAGAAATATAAGCCCTCCAATGTATTCTGATAATGTTGCACTAATCATCTGGATGATTTATTGACCCTCTCTCTCCACTGGTATGAACACCCTAAGATAACTAAATGCTTTCATAGGTTCATAGGTTGGTACTGGGCTATCTACCCGAAGGCATATATTAGCCCAGCCACGTTGTGCGGTATTCACCTCCCCTTTAGTAGTTCACTGGACCCTTGTACTAGCAGCTAGTACCCTTGGCCCTTATCTAGTAGTGGTGTTGGTGTGATCCCCGGTGTGAACTTTCTGTTACCCATCCACTCACCAAGGTTCCTCTTGAAGAGTGATAGTGAGGGACTCTGTCTTATGTAGATCGGGACCCTGTTCCATAGTAAGGGAAGTCTCTGCGAAGGGAATCTATCCCTCCAGCATGTTCTATTCATTGTTGTGTTGAGGTTTATATCCCTAGAGCGTGTAGCTCGAGTAGATTTGGTTTTGCTAAGATGGAGCATGTTCAACAATTCTGGGTTGGACATGGCTCTGTACGTTAGACAGAGATCGCCTCTGAGAAGGCGGTATGCAACAGAGAACAGTTTTAGCTTTTTCAATCGTGCTGCATAGGGCAACTGTTTGAGGCCAGTAATCCTCTTGGTTAGGTACCTCTGTGGTCTCTACAGCTGCTGGAGATGTCTAACCATGTTTATTCCAATTGGTGCATTGTACTCAATAATGGGTCTGATGAGGGAAGAGTAGAGGGGCACCATTACATCCTTAGATCTTGATGCAAACCCTTTTGTGATCAGATGGGTCACATATAAGGATTTTCTAACCACTTTGGTAACATGGTTATCAAGGAAAGCTGACTATCTACTTGGGTCCCTAGATCCGTTATTTCTTCTTCAGATTTCAGGGGATTACCTCCTATGTTGTAGTTTGCGGGTACTCTGTTTTTTCCAAAGGGGATTACTATGAATTTTTTTGCATTTAGCTTGAGACCATGGCTTTGACACCATGCATCAGTCGCATTTAGGCCCTTCTGGAGGATCTCCATGTCACCTGGAGACTCTATTATAGCACCCAGTTTGCAGTCGTCCGCAAACTTAGTCAGCCACAGCCCTTCTGTGCTTGCCTGTACTTCTGAGAAGTATATGCCAAACAGGAGGGGCCCCAGGACAGAGCCCTGAGGCACACTACTTGTTACTGGTCTGGATTCAGACATAGATCCTACTACTCTTACTTTATGGGATCTGTCTGAGAGCTAGTTTGCGATCCATCTTTCACCTGACATAACTGCTCTCTCTCCCTTCTCAGCCTAGAAAAAATAGTCTACTCTTTGTCTGAGAAAGAACTATGACTTCTAAGTTGGAGGTGTTAATTTTAATCCCACCTGCTTCACACCCAGGAGTGAATTGCTTCAGTGCATGCAGGAGATCAGAGTCCATGAGCCTAACAGAGTACCATCTACAAACAACAGAGATGAAACTGTCATGTCCCCAAAGTGGATTCCCTCCTGATCATGTTTACATCCTGACATCCTGTCCGTGAGAATCAGACAGGAGGGAAAACAAGACACACTCTTTGCAGAGTTATACACTCACCATGAATACGTTCAACTCAATGCTGAGACTGCAGACACAACTCTTGCCTCCTCAGATACATTGATCAAATAGTACACATTAACAGTAGGGGAACTCAGTACTGTTGTAGTACTCCAAAAAGACAATTTATTGTACACAGTAATATGATTTGTCCAAAAATGGCATCCAGACAAAACTGACTGGTGCCAGTAACCCTTCCATTATCTATGCCAGGACAAATAGTTCTACTTTTCCATAGCCAGGAATAAATCCACATTTCTCCTCCTGAATATTTTCTCAGAATGTGATACATACTACTTATGATGTTTTGATAAGGTGACAGCTCTAAATATATTTTACACACACTGTTTGAAATGTTTTATTTGGGGTTGTGTTATGGTACTTCACCATACCACTGAGACCTTCATATTTTAAAAGGTAGAGCATACATGCAGTGGAAGCCAAGTTTCAGCTCTGTGATGGCTTCCTTCTTCAAGCTGTACTGTAAGTGCTGTTTAACAACCTTCATGTTATTCTTTCCCAAATATACGGTTGTCTCCACAAATGGTTTTGGCACTAAAATTGTTGCACTGCAGTATGTTTTTCAGAGACACACCACATTTCATCCATTTTGGAAAGACAGCGCAGAGCACTTGGCAACAACATTTTGAGTAATCGATGTGGCACAGTGGGATAATGCACTAACTGTAAGAAATAATCAGGGTCAGTTAGTAGCCCAGGGACAGAAGGAGCTTTTTGGGGAGGATATGAGTGTGCAGTCAATGATGGCCTGCTCATTTTTGAGGGAAGTGAGTTTGCTAGACCCACTGCTTTACAAATACCCTGCAGATGCCATGAATCATTCCCAAAACACAACCACCACTACCAAGAGCCATAATATGAATGTGGTTGTGTGTACTGTAGCTGGGACTATGCATGTACTGAAACACATATGTGTGGGGCCTTATAGAGCAAATTGTGCCTGTCAGCTGCCTTGGGATATGGTGTTAGGGCATATATATAGGGAAAAAGCCGCTTAAAGATGACATCCTTCATTTGATGACTGTCTTTCCCCAGCACATTGTAGGCACAATGAATAGAAAACTGCCCAAGAACTATATTAGGCTAGAATGAGCAGACAATGATAGAGGAAATAGAGTGATTCTTGTCATATAAAGGAAACAAATCATTTCACTTATATCCTCAGAGTCAAAACAGTTCTTGTCAGTTTCAAAGGAGCATTTAGTATTTCATATGAAAGTATACCATGACCATATCTGTTTATTGGCCCAGTGAGAGGTCTGTTAAATTTTTAGAAAACATTATTCTTTCTTTTTTTAAATTCTCCATCATCACAGCAGAATGTAATTCAAAATGTTAAGTGCTGGCTTTTCTTATCAAATAATGCTCCATATCAGAAGTTTGAGATTCAATAATGCAAGTCCCAAAACATATGAAAATTATGTGCCATTTTTCATAATTAACAGACAACTTCAAAAGTTACTGTTACGCATTTAAAGCACCTGCATTACTGATGTTGGAGGCCGCAAACAAATGTATACATATTAATTCCCAGATCCATGTACCTTGAATAAGTGTGAATACTTCAACACACAGCAGTTGTCAAAATAGTAAATATTTCCCCATGATTGTTTTTAAATTATCACATTTCCAAGGATTGCAATTACTGTCCTAAAACAAACAGTGGGAACCCCACTGACATTTGTTATGTATTCTTGAAGCCAAATGAATGTTAGTCTGCCCACTCCATGTGCTACTCTATTCTAGCCCAGTACCACCAACTTGCCCTTGTGGTCCAAACATACACGTCTTTAATCACATTGTTTATGGTCCTCTGCACCATTTCACAGTCTGCATACACTGATTGAGATGCAGTACACCATATGTGGTCTTTTCAGTGCTATGTAAAGCAATATAATCAATTTTGTAAATGTCTGGCACTGCAGCTAAGTGACCTATTATCATTAATAATTGCTCTGCTGTTCTGGGGTCATTTTGCTTACCCTAGATACAATTACTAAACTTGGGATTTTGTCTTCTGCCACTCTAATAAAAGACCACCTTCCCAGGAGCATAGGATTTTTATTTTATTCATTCAGTTAGTTAGTTAGTTAGTTAGTTAGTTAGTTAGTTAGTTAGTTAGTTAGTTAGTTAGTTAGTTAGTTTAAATTGTTAACCATGGTAGATGATCCATAAGAACCATTTTCAGGCCTGCCCAGGATGACTACAGAAAAGGATAAACTAAGAATAAGTCAAAACACCATGTAGTAATGACCAAAGATAAAACAGTAATGTTCACTGAGTAATATAGTTAAACAACTAACCTGTATTTGTTATAAGAAGTAAGATGACTAGCATGCATGATATGTACAACTGAGTAATCTTCATAACTGAACATATAAGGATACATAGATGACAAAAAACAGGATAATTTCAGTATTTATAATGTATTTCAAAGCACAGCATTTGCAATAGTTGCAGTTAGGAGATAAAGAATGAGAGGAGGAGATGGGGAGTGGGTAGGTACCAGATGAAGGAGACAGTAAAGGAGCTGGGCAAGGAAGGAAAGCAGGTAGAAAAGGTAGGTAATTTTTGGATTTTGTTACGTGAAAGGAAGTGAGACAGAGAGAAGACGGGTGGTCGAGGTGGGAGGTATTTTGAGGAAGAAATAAGAAATGAAATAACAAGTGGAATGCTTGAGGAGATTATACAATTAGTCAGAGCATATAAGTAGAATTAATGAAGCTTACAGGTTCTTAGTTTAGGGGTTTGATAGTGGAGGATTTAACTTTTCACTTGGAACCCTTCAGTCCAAGCTGTAATCTCTCAGCCCAAATGACTGCCTTGTCATGTCTTCTTGGATTCCTGGCCCCTCCTTCAAACACTTCCTTAAAATAATTTCTCTCTCTGACTGTAAAAGCTTCTACAAATATTTGAGTTTCCCATTTCAGTATTTATGTACTGTTAAGGAATAAAAATCTGTAACAGTGATGTGTCCTAAACTGAGCAATGAGTCATCCTGCTGTGCTGTGCCTCCACAGATGGTTCTATACCTCTCACATTCAACGACTGCACTTTCTCTCTTTTATAAAGTTCTCTAACCATATTACATGCTTCGCCTCCTGTCTCTTGTGTCAGTTGTTGTCATCAGTCCACCAGATAGCACAGAGTTCCAAAACTTGCTGAGGTTGAGGAGAACTACATTCCTCAGATATTCCTTGTTTAAATCTTCAGTGCCATAAATGCAGTATTGGATCAGGAAGGCAAGAAATCCTTCACATTGGTTAAGATCCATTCAATAATACACTGTTAAGGATCTAAAGTTCTGAACTTACCATAACTCTTCTCTGATTTAACAGCAGTGACATCAGGCAGGCTAACATGTTATATTGTGGGTCTTTACATGGCACCCTAGTTTGTAGAAGTCCCACATTTCTTACCATCAGCCTCCATTGGTCCCCCTTTATTCTTATAGCAAAGGCAGGACTGCATTACAAGTAGTCACTCTGGCATCTCCAGCTGTCTCATACATACTTACTGTCACAGCCACTGGTACTAGTAAGTCAGTTACAGAATGCTACATTAATGACAGCAGGATGAGACAGTAAATGCTTCTAGTCTGTCCTTTTAAGTCCATTCAATGGCAATCCTTGTGTTAATTTATGTCAACCCATCCAGTCATCAAGACTAGCCTTAAAGGTAATCAAACTAGTGCTATGTTTGGGTTGTAGCGGTAACTTATTCTGTAGACTGGGAATGCATTGAATTAGGAACCTATCCCTCCAACAAGTCTTGTTTATTTGTTGGTGTAGATTTAGGTCCCTAGTGCAGATATTTGTAGAGCAAAGACATGACATGGGTCCCTGGGAGCAGCCTGAAGGCTGCTGAGTATAAAGAGATTTGTGTTAATCTATTGGAATAGTTGAAAGTTTTAAGGCCTTTGGTTTTCTGGGTAAGGTTCTAGTTGAGCAATATGCTTCAATGTATACATACCATAGGGGGCACTGTATTAAACAAAGGATCTAATAAGTAAAAAGAACAGTGACATGATGAGTTCTTTGGATTTTGAAGATATTCATTTGGAAATTAACTGGGCCACACAGAAGGATTTTCAGAATATAGTTGAAACATAACGGTTGAATAAGATAGATTTGTCTGCATAAGTATTCAGGTTTTTTATGACTGTGTCTGTCTGAACAGAGAAACTGTCTAACAGCCAGTGTTATATCATGATGCTTCAACTGCTAATGGACATTTGAGTTCTGCAATGACATGGTACTACCTACTGACCTATTCTTTAGATTCTGCAACTGTTATGAAAGTGGTTGCTGCTGTAGTGGTATAGAGGGTTAAAGCCCCGCCTATGACCCAGACAACCCGTGTTCAATTAATGGCTCTAGTAAGTGATAGAGTTACATTGAGGAAGGGGTGGGTGTTACCATCTCTGGGGAGGGTGATTCTGTGAGAATTGCCTGCATTGATCCCTAGTGGAGGCTAAGGATGTCAGGCTGGGAGGTGTTGTCACAAGGGGGAGAAAGGTGGAAAGATGGCTGAGCTGCTGCAGGGATGGGCTAATATGATGCATGTGTCAATTGCATGCCTGCCTCTCAGATGCAACCACGGGGTTCCATAATGGTGAAACAGGAGTAGGTTTTAAATTAAAAAATATAGCTTGAAGTAGGACAACAAGCAACCCCCAAGAACTTCCTTAAGATTTTTGCTGGACTTGCCTCAAATTTGGGCTTTGGATTGGGGATTGATTGGAGTGCTGGTAGACCCATCAAAGGATGTGGGCCACTGAGATAGTTTTCAGAATGAA
This sequence comes from Protopterus annectens, assembly GCF_019279795.1. Lineage (NCBI taxonomy): Eukaryota > Metazoa > Chordata > Ceratodontiformes > Protopteridae > Protopterus > Protopterus annectens. The sequence goes on along the minus strand of NC_056744.1, from coordinate 1,361,390,668 downwards.
AGAATGGGAGAAAACAAATTCAAAAACCAAAAAAAAAAAAAACTTTTTAAATAGTGATCTGTCAAAAACAAAAGGTATTAACTACTTCACTAGAAGTCATGAATATAGTTGGCATGACTCCTAGACATATATAAGCAAATAACACAAATATATGCAAATAATTTTTATAAGAAAATACTTTATAGGTTCATAGGTAGGTTCATAGGTAGGTGCTAGGCTATCGGCCCAAGGACCTAAGTAAGCCTAGCCAACAAGGTTCCCTGGCTTACGCCACACAAGAAGGTTATTTTCCTGTGCCCCTGCCAAGCAGAGCCACAGAAGTGATCCCCGGGGTGTATTTCCTATTTCCCATCTATTTATCAAGATTTTTCTTGAAGCGTGCTAAAGAGGAACTTTGCTTGATATAGATGGGTAGCTTGTTCCAGAGTATGGGAAGTCTCTGGGACAGGAATCTATCCCTCCAGCATGTCCTGTTTATTGTGGTGACAAGGTTTAGGTCCCTAGGGCATGTAGCTCAGAGGGATTGGAATTTCTTTAGGTGTAGCATGTCCAACAGCTTTATATGATAGGCTGAGATCACCTCGGAGTAGGTGATATGCTACGGAGTAAAGCTGGAGTTTTTTGAGAATGGGGGATGGTGTCAAAAGTCTTGGCGAGGTCAAGATAGGCTGTGTGAACCACCTTACCCTTGTCTACAGCTTTGGTGACTGCCTCAAAGAAGTCGATCAGGTTCAGGAGGCATGATCTGCCTTTCACAAACCTGAACTGGGTGGGGTCCAGAGTTTGGAGGTTACCAATGTCTTTGTTTATGAGTTCTATGATGATACAATCCATGGCCTTACAGACCAGGCTCATTAGGCTAATAGGGCAATAGTTCCTGGGATCAGTGGTGGCACCCTCTTTTGTGGAGTGGGATAACTGTTCCTGTGTGCCATTCAGTGGGCACAAAGCCTGATGTGAGACTATGACTGAACATGGTGCTTAGGTGGGGAGCCAGTTCGTGTAAAATGCAGCCTGGGATATTGTCCAGCCCCATGGATGCTGTGTTTTTGACTTTAGAGAGTGCACCTTTTACCTGCGTAGTTGTGATTACAGGGACTCTGCATTCTTCCTGTATAGTTATGGGCCCTTTAGAGGGTGAGAGGGAGGTAAAGTTAGCACTGAACCTATCTGCAAGGGCATTGGCAATATCAGTTGGTTCTGTAATTTTCATGCCGTTGTGCTGTAACTCAGAGCAGATCTGGATGTTGCCATTGAGATTCTTGATATAGCTATAGAATGCTTTGTGGTTGTCTCTAGAATCAGTAGCAATTTTGTTTTCATAGCTAGTTTGGAGGATCTTGTAAGGGATCTCAGCTTCTTACTGAGGCTAACCAGGGAACTCCTCCACTCATGGGATTTTACTCTCTTTTGCAACAGTTTCTTCCTTCTGTTGTAGAGTTTGTTTATGGCAGGAGACCATCAGATTGGCTTCCTTTTTTTGGAGGATAGCATCTTGGGTCTGTTTGGGATAGCATGATCCATGCACTTGTGTAAGTGCTTATAGAGTGCATCTGTGAAGTATTCAGTAGTCGTAACTGTATTGTCCATCTGCATGGGTGTCATGAAGTTCACCACTTCTGTCTTAAGAAGCATGAAGTTGGCTTTGAGGAATTTTTTTACTGTGATTTCCTTAATGGGGGGTAGGGGCGGGATGTGGATATCTAGGGTAATTAGCTTATGTTCAGATCTGACCAATGAGGAGTTGACTTCAGGTGTGGAACACTGGCCACTCATGTTGGCAATGACTAGGTCTAGGAAACTGTTGCCCCTGGTGGTTGTGTGAATAAGTTGATCCAGAGTATTGGAATTTATAAATTCCAGAAAGCACTGAGAGAAGGAGTTGGTATGAGTAGTTTTCCCAGTTAGTGTTGCTGTAGTTGAAATCGCCCATTATTTGGGTGCTTGGTTGAACCCTAATATTTTCCAGTATATCAAGAAAAAGAGGAGTGGGGATCCTGGGGCATGGTGGGGGATCTGTAGGAAGCTACAATTTGGAATGCAGTTTTGCCCAGAGTTAGTTGCACTTGGATAAACTCAGATGTATTATGCTGAGCAACTAGCCTGGAAGTATGGATATCCTTAATGAATATGGACACACCTCCGCTGTTGGGTGTTCCAGTCCAGGTTAGGTGGCTGAAAAGAGTGGTATGAGTTATAGCCTGGTAATGCAGGGGTGCTCTCTGGAACCTTGAACCAGGTCTCAGTCACTGCACAGATATCGATGTTCTCCATTTTAAGGAGTGACTCGAGGGAGTGCATTTTGAGATTTAGACTTCTAGCATTGAGTAGCATTACCCTCAGTTTTTGCTTGCCTGTTCATGTTACAGAGGTGAATTTGTCATTTGAACCTTGCCTAAAAAAGGCACTATAGGGGCAGCAAGAGCCTTAGCCAGAATCTGGAATCCCAGAGGTGACAGGTGCAGGCCATCTCTGGCAAAGCATCATGGTCTGTTGACCATGTAGTCCCAGGCAGAAAGATACTGTATCCCCTTAGAATGACACCAGAAGCTTAGCCAATTGTTGAAGTCAATCATTTTGTCCTTGTACTGCGGTATCATTCTGGGCAATGGAAGGATGCTACTCGGGGCTAGGGTCATACCTGCCTGGGCTACAAGATCAGAGAGCTCTTCCATGTCTCTTTTCATGTAGTCCAGGGATGTACGTCTCAGGTCATTCACACCAACGTGGGCAATGACAGAGTCATATCTGTACTTGTTGTGGAGTGACCTGAGTGCATGGGTTATGTGGTGGATCCTGGCACTGACAGGCAGCTGACAGTAATCTTCTCCTTGTTTAGCCTGGTGAGTGGGACATCAGTGTGCCTGACTATAGAGTCGCCTATGACTAGTGTGTTGGGTGCGTTGTTTTGCCTTATGGGCTGTGGTTGAGTGGTACACTGAGTCTGTGGGCTATCTGTCATTTGGGTTGTGTTGGGGGGGTGGAGGTTGCTTTTGTTTCTGCTTTGGAGGTCTCTGTTGCTTGAGCAGATTATTATTGAGAGCTTCCAGGAATGTTTTTCTGTTTTTATGTGCGGATTTTGGTGGTGTAGATTTAGTGGGACTATGTGATGAGTGTGGTGTGGTGCAAGTGTTTACCTTCTCCTCTTGACTGTCAAGTTCAGTCTTGGTTGGAGAGAGCTTTACCTCCAGTTTGGCTAGATAAGTGCATCTCTCACAGATTGTGGTGTTGGATGATAGGAGGAGAGGGTTGTCTGTGTACATGAGGCAATTGGTACATTTCCCCAAGATGCCCAGATTCATCAGATAGACAGGAGAGAACACTGGGAGATGACCACATGCCTGAATAAACAATTACTTTCCTCTAGACAAGTGAGGAAAGTGAGTATAAGAGCTGTTTTTCTCTAAGCAAGTGAGCAATGTTGTTGTTTGTCTTTTCAGCTTTTCCCAGTTAGGGATCACCACAGCAGAACTCCGGTCCGCTAATGATTGGCAGTAGATATTTATGATGCCGAGTTGCCAGCCCGACGCCCAACCTTCAGCAAAGGCACGCCCATTCACGCATGTCTTTCGGAGGCCACTCGACTGCGGGGAGGACATGCAGACTCCACACAGAAGGCACTCCAGCCAAGAATCAAACAGGAGAACCTCTTGCTGTGAGGCAACAATGCTACTGCTGTATCACCGTGGTTTCACATAAGTACAAAAACTGTTTTCCTCTAGGTAAAGAGGAAGGTTGAGTTCTGTAGTAAATTGTAGGTTATTTAGTGCTAATAAGTTCTGAACAAGTGCTGAGAACGAATAAGCAAATTCAAGTGCTAAAACTAAGAATCTGTACCTGGATCTTGTGGTAGATAGGCTACCTAGTGCTTATCACTCCCACTGATAAGCTATAATGCTTCCCTCCAACACCAAAAGGCTTGGGGGGGCTCAGAAGCTTACAAAGACTCCTGGATACAGCAAATCTGTATCTGGACTAGACTAGTTACAGGAAAGGTGGGAACCAAGTGCAAACTCGGGCTTTTAAACTAGAAAGTTGAAAGATATGGAAAAACTGCCCAAATAGCAAATAAACTACATTTTCTAGGCCAGAAACCACTTTTGCGGTAGATAGCTACCTACTGCTTATCACTCCCACCACTTTATATGCTTTTAAGAGAAATATCTTTTTGTCTGTGGACCACAGAATCATGTATCTCTGCCACATTTATTTATTTTTTTATTTTTATTTGACATTTGTTTACCGGGATAATCCGACTGGGTCAAGAGAACCCTTTTTCAGCAGAGGCCTGGGGCGAAAAGCTCCAAATACAGACATATATAAAGTAGAAACATAGCACACATATATTACAGTTACATAGTAAAGAATAAGTGGTCCAAATTCCTGTGACACAAAATAAACAGATATCACATCACTTTAATAACAATGGTAAGTAACTAACAAGAAAAACAGTATAATATATTTATTTTTTTGACAATGAAAATAATGAGCAAGGTTGCATAGGGTAATGATTGCTAGCAGAGTAAGGGGAAAGTCAAGCAAATAGGTATAGGAGAGTTTTAGCTAGCATTGATTAAGATGTGTCCATCTTAATCAATACTACTACTACTCACCCAAAATTTTATGAGGCCAAGAAAATCAGAATTTTATCCCAAAGATACTGACTAATATCTGCAGTAAGTTTTAATTTTTGCTTTATTTTGTTTTGACATTAATCATAGCATAAGCAAAATTTACATCAGATTGCTATACTATAAATATTGCACTATATCTGCCTGTTTCTACACATGAAATTGTAACTTATCCCTGCTTTAAATGTACAGCATGGGCTTGTGGATCATAATATAACAATGAGATATAACTGCTGGTTATGCAATGTGTCTAATGTATTATTTACATAACGACATACTCAAGGTATGACTGCTATTATGTTATAATGCAAATGCTGTTATGACATAATCAGAAATAAAAAGCTGTGGGTTGACATAATGTTTAAGGTGTTTATCTCACAGATGAAAAGTACAGGGTTTGATTCTCACTGAGGGAAATTGGCTAGCCATAAAATGGTGTAAAACCAGCTAGCCTAATGCTTTCCTTTGAAATGCAATTATTGTACATATGGCATGTGATGGCCTCTCTACCCCGGGGCAGTAATCAAGGAGCCTCAATCCTCACAAGTGAAAGGCAGCCACTAAAAACAGGAATTAATTTACACAGTATTTTCAGATGTAGTTCTCTACATCAAGCACAATTTCCCCTAAGAGCATACAGGGAACATACTCCAGACCTGAGACTGAGTCTCTTCAGATCCAAAACAAGACTCACTTTGGATCTCTGTGCCCCAATTCCAAGTTGCTGACAGACCCACACCTGGGTGTTTGATTTCACACACACACACACACACACACACACACACACACACACACACACACACACACACACACACACACACACACACACACACACGCACACATACACACACACACACACCTGGGAAAGGCTTGTACAGATTTACTATCTGTATCCCTTCTGCCCAGACTATAAGGTAACTACAATATCACCAGTTAACCACTTTCAGGCTCTTACAAGGGTATCCAGTTATACTGAGTAAAATTAATACTAATAAAAATAGTAGAGTCTAACCAAAGCAGCAAGGCTTTTTGGAGTAGCCACAGCATCACTAAAATAAGCACAAGTACTCTCAGGATGTTAAAAGTTTTCTATAAAAGACCAGCCATAATGAAAGGTATAAAAATATTTAATAATAAATATTGAAATAGAAAACATAAGAATAATAAATATCTAAGTACAATTTGTTTATGTCTTTCAGCTTTTCCCAGTTAGGGGTTGCCACAGCGGAACTCCAGTCCGCTAATGATTGGTAGTTGATATTTATGTGCCGAGTTACCAGCCCTGATGCACAACCTTCAACAAAGGTACGCCCATTCACGCATGTCTCCTCGCAGAAGACGCTCTAGCTGAGAGTTGAACTGGACAGCATCTTACTGTGAGGCGACAACGCTACCGCAGCACCACCACCGTGGATTCCAAATATCTAAGTACAGTAAACACTAGAATTTCAACCACAGGAAAAATAAAAATAACACCATTGGACAGATTCATACAGATGCAGAAAAATAATACTTAACTAATCTCACTGTTTTTCCTGACTCTCTAAAGAATAACTGTTCCCTAGCTAACTTAACACAGTAAGACAAGACAGAATGCAGAGATGTTTACTTCCACAAGGCAAGCTTCAAACTTACACTGAATTGAACTGAACTCAACTCAACTGAATTGTGATAAATGACATAGATCTTTTATATCAGGTTCCAAACAAAACAAAATAAACTGCTGTGAGAGTTCCATGCTCTCAATGCTGGTTATAAAATGACATCACATTTGATCACCTGACTGTGGTACAATACACACTCAGAGCTGACCTTTACAGTATCTGAAAGATGTAGTACAATTTCAGAAACTTCTCTTCCTTTCCAAAATTCTTTGTTTAACATAAACATTTAACCAGTTATGATAACACTGTTGATACATCTTTAACACAAGCATTTGTACAAAGTCAGTGTGGTAGTCAAATGACATAAAATGATTTACAAAACTCCAGCTAAATATGCTGGCATATGTTACACATGCACTGCCCTATTTTCCCAGGCACAGATTGCAACACCTCACATCTTCCCCCCCCCCCCCTTAGAGGACTCAAGCTAGTTTTTCAAGTGACCCTGGAAAAACATGGTTTGAGAGAAATAGACCTGTCTGGGAACACATTAACTTATACCCTGTCTTGAGAGTCCATCTGCATTGGCATTGCTTTAATCTGGACCAGGTAACACAGGGGGTCCTCCCAAAGCCCCTTTAAGCATTTGGAATGCCTACTCACAGGCTGGGGTCTACACTACCTTATCTGGCCTGTTTTTCCTTGTCAGATCTGTGAGGGGAGCAGCTACTGTACTATAACTGGGAACAAATTTTCGATAGTATCCTGCTGTCCCCAAGAACACCCTCACCTGCTTTTTGATAAAAAGGGCAGACCATGTCTGAATAGCTTCCACTTTGGCAGGTTCTTGCCTAATCTTACCACTCACCCACTCTATGTCCCAGGTAGGAGACCACTGCCAAACCCACCTGGCACTTACTGGGCTTAATGATCAACCCTGCCCTTTGCAGTCTGCCCAGGACCTCGATGACATGCTTAGGCTTCATTATGTTAATATAGTACAGTTTGTGCCCCTGCCTCCTGCCTAGCAGGTTTACCATGTAATTAACAAAACTAATGTTCCTTACCATTCGCAGGGTGCCTCTCAAGCTGCCTGCAGATTATTGTGTCTGACAGACATGAGCACCATAACCTGCTGTTCCACAGCTTAATCTCAGGCTCAAGCATTCCTGTCATACCAGACCTTTTTCTACTGTTGTGCTCCACCAGGTTCTCCTGGGCCAAGCCCATGAGCTCCCTGAGCCTTGCCCTGAAATTTAAGACATATGCCACAACAGACTCCTTGTGGGATTCACACTCACCCTCCCACTCATCATGAATCAAATCTAAAGGCCCTCTCACCCTATGCCCATACAGCAACTCAAAGGGTGAAACACCTGTGGATTCCTGGGGTACCTCTCTCTATGCAAACAGTAGATAGGGAAATATTTGTCCCATTCTCTCTTAAAGTGGCCTGCAAATGCCCATAGCATGGTCTTTAGTGTAGATTTTAACTTCTCCACAAGACCATTAGTCTGGGGGTGATAGGGGGTGGCCTTTAGGTGCTTCAACCAGCAATGCTTTCACAGACAAGCCAGCAAGTCTGACTTGAAATTGGTGCCTCTGTCAGTCAGTATTTCTCTTGGGAAACCTACCCTGCCAAAAATCTCTAACACAGCATTTGCCACCTTCTTTGGCTCAGTGGAGGACAGGGCCACCACCTCAGGATATCTAGTAGTATGATATACTACCACCAGGATATACTTCTTCCCTGTGGAACTTGGGGTACTCAGATACCCCACAATATCCATAGCTACCCTCTAAAATGGTTCCTCAATCACTGGCAAAGGCATCAGTGGAGCTTTGACCTTGTCCCCCGTCTTGCCTACCTTTTGGCACTGTTCACAGGTCCTATAGTACCCTGTTACATCCCTTGCAATCCCAAGTCAGTAAAAGTTCTGCATAATAAGTTTCTTGGTATGCTTTATATCCATATGACCTGCAAAAGGAATGTCAATGGGCTATGGCTAGAAGTGCCAGACAGTAGGCTGTGGGCACTACCAACTGCTGTATTACCTCACCCACTAGCCCTTCCTCAGGGGTCCAGTCTCTATACAGTAACTCTTTGTTCCAGTATACAGACTCCCTTTTTCCTTCAACATCAGGTATCTCCTTAGCTACTTCCCTCAAGCAATGTAAGGTAGGGTCTGAAAGCTGAACCTGTCTCAACTCTACCTTTGAGACCCCTCCCAGCACCCATTTGACAGGAAGCCTAGACTCTTCTAACAGCGGTGCCTCACTGTCAGCCTTGTTAGTACCACTCACCTTTATCCTTGCAGTCACCCTGTCCACAGGAACATCAGTACCTACCAGTAGCTGTGGCTCACTTTCAGGTTCACTGCTACAAGGTAGCTCCCTCCCCGAAATAGTCACATCATCAGTCCGAACTTCAGGTGAGGGGTCTCTCTGAATCTCCCCCAGGCTACCAGACCTATATGCCTGTCTCCAAGCCTGACTGCATGTAACTGCATGCACACAAGGTACTGGATTTTCAAAATCATTCCCTATCAGGACATCTGCAGGAATATCCTCAAACACAGCTACCTGCCTGCTTCCTTTTCCACCCTCCTAGTCAAGGTGAACCCTAGCCAAAAGTGTTTGGAATGGGATCCCTCATAAAGCTCTGATTGGAGTGCACTGCCCAAGCAGATATTGCTCCTCTTTAATTACTGCAGACTTCAAAATGGTTATGTCAGAAGCTGTGTCTCTCTGTTAGCAGTGGCCTGTCTTCCATCCACTAAGATAGGATACAAAATCCAGTGATAGTTTGGTATCCCTGTAGTCTTCAGACAATGTACTACTGGAACGTTGTTATTCCCACTTGCTGGCTCCCCTCACCTTTTGTTCCCCACCTTGCTTCTATGGACATTTGTATGCTACATTGCCCCTCCAGTTACATTTAAAACATCTAACCCTGATCCTGGCTGTGTATCTGAACTAGCGGCTTCCCCTATTACCGGTAGATTTGGTTGGGGTGATTTAGGCTGCCCACCATGGGTTCCCTTATATCCATGTGCAGCACTGAGTATCTCCTTCTTGTGCAGTGATATCCTGCTTGCTAAGTAGAGATCCCCTTTTCTCCCCAGCTCATCTGTAGATTTACACTCCCAGTCAGCCAACCAGTTTCTCATGTCCTCAGACAAAGTAGTAAAGGCTTGCTCCCCCACCAAAAGGTCTGACAGCCTTTTAAAAGTGGTGACCTGACACCCACTCACACACCTATGAAAATAAGTGTTTAACTCAGCAATATAATCACATACACTTTCGTCTGCCTTGTGTCTATGCTCACAAAACTTTTTTTCTGTAAGGTTCAGGTGTTAACTTATAATAGTTCAATAAACATTATTTTACTCAATCATGGGTTAAACAATCAGTATCAGACAATTTAGAAACAGCATTTACAGCATTGCCATGAATTAAAGAGGTCAGAAACTGTACCTAGAACTCTTGGTCAACATTATACTGTTTACATACTCTTTCACATATATGAATAAAACTATCAAATGATCCCTCTCTGCAAATTGTGGAAGAAATTTACTGACCTTTATTGCTTCTGGAGTCTGGTTATTCCCTTCCCCATTCCCTCCATGACCCTGATGAAGAGTCAACATTGCCTACTCGTGTTGTTGCTGCTTCTATTTTTCTTCAACCTCCAATCGCTGCAGTCTCTCTTTGATCTCCAAATGCCACAGTCTCTCTTCAGTCTCCAGATGCTGCAGTCTGTCTTTGGTCTAAAACATTTGGTCTCCAGTTCATGCTGACACTGTTTCTCCTTTTCTTCAGCCTCCAGTTTAAGTATCTTTTCAGTCTCCAAACATCTGGCCTCCAGTTCAAGTTTCTTTAACTCCAGATGGATTTTTAAGTCCTCTGAGGAAAAGGTGAACTGTCCTGTTTCTGAAGACTGCAAATCTCCATCACCAGACTGGTTGTCCTCCTGGCCACTGGTCCACACTGCAGCTGCAATTAAAGCTGAAATAATTTCCTCTCGAATCCGGTTAGCATGCACCACTCCTTTGGATTCACACATCTTAGCCATCTGGTTCTTTGTCAGCTTACCATGCTCCTCTGCTGACATATTTGCCTGCTTTCTCTGACTAAACATAACTAACAAAAATAAATAAAACTGTTGTGAAAATGAAACTCTGAATGTTTACCTGTGGCTGTTGAGAGTACACACACCTTCAGTGACACCTACCCACAGGCTACTGAAGTTCAGTTAATATCCCACCACTCTGCCACCAATATGTGACAGCCTGTCTACCCCAGGCCAGTAATCAAGTGGCCTCAATCCTCACCACTGACACCAGTGAGAGACAGCCACTAAAACAGGAATGAATTTACACAGTATTTTCAGATGCAGATCTCTACATCAAGCACAGTTTCCCCCAAGAGCACATAGGGAACATGCTCCAGACCTGGGACTGGACTCTCTGTCTCTCCAGATCCAAAGCATGTCTCACATTGAAGCATTGTTTCCCAATTCCAAATAGCTGGCACACCCACAACCAGGTATTTGATTTTCAAGCACACACACACACACACACACACACACACACACACACACACACACACACACATCACACACACTCACTCACTCACTCACTCACTCACTCACTCACTCACTCACTCACTCACTCCTGGGAAAGGCTGGTACAGATTTACTAGCTGTACCCCTACTGCCCGGACTATAAGGTAACCACGCTGCCACCAGTCAATCACTTTCAGGCTTTTACAAGGGTATCCAATTATACTGAGTAAAATCAATGCTGATACAAATGGTAGAGTGTGTAACCAAAGCTGCAAGGCTTTTTGGAGTGGCCACGGTGTCACTAAAATAAGCAGAAGCACTGTCAAGATGTTAAAAGTATTTTCTAAAAGACCAGCCACAATGAAAGGTATAAAAATATTTAATAATAAATAATAGAAAACATTATAATAATAAATATCTAAGTACAATAAACACCAGAGTTTCAATCACAGGAGAAATAAAAATAACACAGTTAGACAGATTTACACAGATGCAGAAAACAATACTTAACTAATCTCACTGTTCTCTAGCTAACTTAATACAGCAAGACGAGATAGGATGCTGAGATGCTTACTTCCACAAGGCAAGGTGATGAGCTTCAAACTTACACTGAACTGAACTCAATCCAACTGAACTGTGATAACTGTTATATCAGGTTCCAAAGAAAAGAAAAAATAAACTGCTGTGATAGTTCCATCTTCTCATTTCTGGTTACAGAATGACATCACATTTGATCACTTGACTCGGGTACAATACACACTGAGAGCTTTGCTAAGATCTCTTGCAGTATTTGAAAACTATAGAAAATTTTCAGAAACTTCTACTCTTCCCTTCCAGAATTCTTTGTTTAAACATAAACATTTAATCAGTTATAATAACACTGTTGATACATTTTCAACACAAGTGTCTGTACAAATAAGTGTGATAGTCAAATAGCACAAAATTATTTACAAAATTCCAGTTAACTATGCTGGCACAGATGGCATTATCTCACATTGTCACATTGCAGATAGCAAAAAACAAATCAATGAAAAATTATTTGTATAAAAACATCAGTAACACTAATCAGTTACACCAATCCCTTCTTCTTCATGTAGCAGAAACAATAAAAAAGAATGCAGCGGGTCATGAATACGATGGTTTTGTTGAATTGCATAAGACTGCACAAATTATGTAAATCAGTGGGAATCAATGAATATTGCTCAAATAAACCCTTACTGAGAATCACACAAGTGTGTTAAAAATGTATACTAAAATATTTGTCAGCCAAATGGATTATGAGGAAGTGGTTGTAGTGCAGAAAAACTTATTTTTTTATCTAAATAATAAATTGCTGAGTTTTCTATGAGAGCTTGGGTTTCTGTTTCAGAGCCCTGTGTCAATTAAAGTTTACCCTTCTAGAAACAAGATTTGTCTCCATTTTGCCCAGTATGTTATCTTTAGCTATGGTTACCCCCAAAGATACATGGCCAATAGAATGTGCCCCCACCGCAGTCACCACCACATGGGCTCATTTGCACTTACATGTCCTACTTCCTCTAAGTTTGTCAGTATGAAGTCTAGATTATTAATTCCCCTGGCTGGGACTCTCATCTTTTGATGAAAATCTCCTTATTTTGTGTTTCATTGGTAGCTTGGTTGCTTTCCGCATGTGACATTTGAATATTATAGTCTATTAGACATATATTAAGGTTATCAAGGACTGACATGATTTTCATTTTTTTCCAGCTCCTAAAAACCTAATGTCCACTACTTCTACTCCTATGAACTGTACATTACCAAGACCTCACTACTCAGCCCACATATTTACTGATATTACTCTGAAAACATGTGTTTTTCTCTATTCATTTCCTCCACACCATTTCTCCTTCAGCTAACATTTGATCCTCTTTATAAATGATAATGATGCATCTCCCTCTTTACTTCCTTCTGAGACTCTGCTAATGACTTTGCATAATAAGACTATGACGTTCTATTATCTGAACAGAGTTATTCATGTCCCAGTAAGGTATTTGATGTCTACCAAACATTTTCTAACTGTCCTTACTACCCAATACATTTTGTTTCCTGCATTCAAGCATTAGCCACATTCTTCCTTTCATATAACACTCCCACCCTCCCACATACATATCTGGTCAGGTCTCTCAGTTTTTGTCTCACACATTAATTTCACATAAGCATCTTGTGTGGCATGAACAAAAAACGAAATTACACCCACAAGGGCTGATACCATAAAAGTAAGATGAACACCACAAAGTACACTTCACCATCCAACGAGTGAGCAACCTTCATTTATTGATACAATATAAATCCACGACTAAGCGCTTTCACCAACAATCTGGCTTCATCAGAGTCGTTTGTTTAAACAATTCCTTTTACTTTATAGTCCATAAAATCTAATCTCATTGGTTAAAACTAATGCCACCCACCAAAAACTATTTACATACTTAATTAATTTAAAAATGTATATGTCACTACATATATATATATAATCAAACACTTTAAACCTTTTAAACTATCCTCTATTTTTTAAAAAACTAAATACATATACAAGTTGTTACATCATTAATTTATCTTTACATTTATATAACCATAATTACATGGAAAATATATTTTAAATTCAAAAATATGGCAATTCATCAGACATTATATGCTATAATATTGTTTTGTCCAAATCCCTCATAAAATCATTAAAAAATAATATTATATCTTTCAAAATACATCACATACAATATTAACTTCAAATTTGCTGGGACCTAAGTTTCAACATTGGTTTAAGTGAAATGTGGTCATTCAGGCCAGGAGGCCTACAAGCATCTAATGTAATCTGCCATTCTGCCTCCAATGTTCCCACCTTGTTGACTATATCACCCCCTTCACCACAGTCTAACACACGCCCAATGACAAAAAAATACAAATTTATTAAATTCTGTACATTTCACACTGTGTAAATAAAGTGCATTGTGCATGTCTTTCTTTTTGATGGATCTGATGTGTTCTGAAACCCTATCTCGTAACCTCCTTGTGGTCTTACCTACATAGTATGCATCACAGGAGGTACAAGTCACCAAATAAACCAAATTCTTTGTACAACAATTACATTGTCCAGGGCAGGGAATTGTGTATTTATAACCACTCACGCAAACATATGTGCTCTCATTAATATATCTGCACCATCTACAAAAACCACACTTTTTCATAATAGACTTAAAACTATTCTTAATCTTCTTTTCTAAAATACCTTTTAAATTTTCTCCCCTACTATATACAATCACTGGCTTTAAACCTAAAATCTTTTTAATCTCTTCACTTAAAGAAAAATTCCATACACCTTTCACAATTTCCGTCAGTTCAGGCGTCCTATGATTATATTTCAATACCAGTCATACCTCACCACTTTTCTCTGATCCATCAATTTGTTGTCCTTTAATTGATGTTGCCCCTGAATGTAAAATTGGGGCATATTTACCACCCCTTTCCCTAAGCACATCTCTTCTAACACTTAGCAGTAACTTCAGTGGATATCCATGATCTAAGAACATGCCAATTAGTTTGAATAACTCTACTCTAAACATGGCATCATCACTGACCAACCTAAATGTTCTCACCATTTGCCCTTTAATTACTCCTTTACGCTGGTGGAAGGGGTGACAACTACTAAAGTGCAACAGTGAATTGGAGTAATTCTCCTTTCTATAGATGTTACTTTCAAAACCCCCCACTGTTTTACTAATTGTCAAGTCCAAGAAATTGATCTTGTCTTCGTTCCAATAAAATGTAAATTTCAAGAAATCAGTTGTTTTACCCAAAAATTCCACAAAATCAATAGCTGATTGTTCGTCCCCCTTCCATAAAATCAATATATCATCCAAAAATCTGTTATACATTAGTATATTGTCACTATACTTTTTGGATGAAAAAAATGTGTGTCCTTTCCCATGTAAGCAAAACTGCATTTGCAAAAACTGGGGCACATCTTGCGCCCATCGCAACGCCTGACACTTGTTGGAATAACTCACCTTCAAAGGAAATGAAATTGTTCTTCAAAACCAACTCCATCAATCCAAGTAGCAAATTGGCATTTACCCCTTCAATCAAACCACCCTCAATTATAGCTTCATAAAACATATCTAGTCCTGACTGGTGTGGAATGACAGAAAATAGATTCACAACGTCAATTGTGAGGAAACCAAAACTACAATTCCCTATCTCTAATTTCTTAAGCCTGTCAAGACAGTGCCATGAATCCCTAATAATGTGCTCAGCCGCACTGACTATAGGTTTTACTAAAACATCTATAAATGCTGCTAGGGCTTCTGTTTTTGATCCCCTGGCCGACACTATAGGCCTAAACTGCAGTCTATCAGTTCCTTTATGAACCTTTGGGATACCAAACAAAATAGGCACTTTGGAAATTTCACATTTAAATAGTCATATTCAACCTCATTGATACTGCCCTGAAACAATGCATCATGTAAAAATACATCAATTTTAAAATATGGGAGCATTGGAGGCAGAATGGCAGATTAGATTAGATGCTTGTAGGCCTCCTGACCTGAATGACCACATTTCACTTAAACCAATGTTGAAACTTAGGTCCCAGCAAATTTGAAGTTAATATTGTATGTGATGTATTTTGAAAGATATAATATTATTTTTTAATGATTTTATGAGGGATTTGGACAAAACAATATTATAGCATGTAATGTCTGATGAATTGCCATGTTTTTGAATTTAAAATATATTTTCCATGTAATTATGGTTATATAAATGTAAAGATAAATTAATGATGTAACAACTTGTATATGTATTTAGTTTTTTAAAAAATAGAGGATAGTTTAAAAGGTTTAAAGTGTTTGATTTTATATATATATATATATATATATATATATATATATATATATGTAGTGACATATACATTTTTAAATTAATTATGTAAATAGTTTTTGGTGGGTGGCATTAGTTTTAACCAATGAGATTAGATTTTATGGACTATAAAGTAAAAGGAATTGTTTAAACAAATGACTCTGATGAAGCCAGATTGTTGGTGAAAGTGCTTAGTCGTGGATTTATATTGTATCAATAAACGAAGGTTGCTCACGCGTTGGATGGTGAAGTGCACTTTGTGGTGTTCATCTATCTTGTGTGGCATTCAGAAAACTCAAAATCAGTGAATTATTTCTTGCGTCCATAAGTGGTACAACTATATACAGAGAGGTCATAATGAAATAGGTGGAGTTATATGCTGAGATATATTTTGTACCAACAAACAAACCATCTAAGTAGATATAGTGTCTAATGTAACAACAGAAGTAATGTTGAACAGTGCAGTCTTCCCATGACACTGCACACAAAAGAAGGAATACCTGTTTATGCCATGCAGGTGTGTTGCTCAGTTTACTTGCAATGTAATCAGTGTAAGAAATACCAACCTAATACAAAAAGAACATGCAAACTGCAGGAATCATGTGATCATTTCTGAAAAACAGATGTAGGTAAAATTTATAATGTAGAACAGTGTATACTGTCCCATGCTCTGTACTATTTCATGTGCCAGTGACATGCCCAGATAACCCTGTGTACCAACACCAGTGTATAATGACACATGAATGCAGTCATGCTTTCAGACCAGTGAATGTCCACACAAGGCTATGTACAAGCAGTGGATGGCAGATTTGTGACTCACAGACCATTCACCAGGAAAGTAGTACCTATATTGTTGTTTTCCACATAGCTATATATGTATTGAATGGATAGTATAGGAAGTATTTCATGGTATCACTCACTGAATGTCAGCACCCTTCTAGAGTTGAGCGCGTTATAGAGATTGCATGGAAAACACCAGGCCTTTTATCCAGATGTAGTTATGCAATACATGCACAACAACACCTGGACATCAGCCTCTCTGCCAGCTGCACATGTATACAAAAGAACTACAAATCCACACATCCAAACGGCTGAAGTTAAACACATGTTTAACTTCAATTGTTTGGACATGTGGATTTGTAGTTCTTTTGTTTACTTGTTTTTTACAGTCCACTACACTCTTTTTGTGTTTTTTGGAAGAGCTGCGCTTATATGTCAATGCTACTATTACAAACATAAAAACTAACTTCCCAGTACACCATTATACAGAGCACAATCAGGTATCACTCTAGGATCCCATAAGTCATTGTTGAATAATCTGCCCCACAGGTAGATGAGAGGCTCAGAAAGTGAGATGGCCCAGATAAGTGACTTTAGTTTTTACTGGAATGATGTAACAGACCGTTACTCAAGTACTTCCATCCATCTATTTGGTATGGGTCATCTCATCAATAACCCATCCAGAACTGACAAACTAACAAACTAGGAAAGTATACTTGGCCTGGATGATTGCATCTACTCCTTCCAATACCAAAACTGTAGGTCTTACACCTTAAAGTCTATGTTTTGCACTGTAATCTGCTGCAAAAAATATTCCTGTGCAATCCAGGTTGTACTATAACATCTAATGCTAAAAACAAAAGTGTATATTGTTTTTATCCTGATGAATATATGCTAACTGTATTATTACATCCTACCAGATTATATTAAATGATTGCTTTCTTATGTTCTTTATTATTATATTGAAACATGAGAAATTCTCTCCCCAGGCCACTATTAGAATGGACTGTTTGCAGTCAAATTTTGTCTCAGTTAATCAATAGTAGCAGATACTTAATAAATCAACCAGGAAAAAAAGCTCATGTTGTATCAAGTGTTGGGACTGAATATAGTGAGACACATGACTAAGGATATGCACATGGATATATTATTTTATTATTATATTTATGTTATTATATTATTATATTATTCATTATATGATGTTACTTTATGTTATTATATTTAATAAATAAATTAACAATTCAGCAATTCAGATATGTCTGCATTTACCAGAAGGCTGAGCACATGTTTTTCTCCGTACACTATGGACTAACAACTGCCTGCCTACAGTGCAGTCACCAAAGATGTAAACAAGGTGTTTCAGTCATAACCCAAAGGGCTCAAATATATGTGTGTTTTGAAACATATATGACATGGAAAATATGATGATGCCAATCAGCCAATAACCACTCAGCAGGAGTTCCAAATGTGCATTTGCATGAAGTGTCATGCATGTTGTTTTTTTCTGAGTTGCCTTGCTTTGGCATTTCATAGAAAATGTTGCAGTATATTTTAGGTATATCTAGATGTTGTTGTCCCACATGAAATGTACAATATTCAAAGAGGTAGGTGCATATATTGGCGCCACACATTGGAGTTTTCCACAGTGTTATCCTTGAAGCTACAGTCTGGTTACTATAGGAATGTCAAAACTGCAAAAACTTCAGACATTCTATAGCACCTTACCAAATTCAAGAGACAAAAATGTAAGGTACTGTCACACTGGGGTATAAGCCAATATGAACTATACTGGTACACATATTTTTTCTAAAAGTGCAGGTAACTTAAGAATCATGCCTTGGAGGTGTAGGAATCCTGATGAGATTTACTCTTGACTGGCTGAGTTTGATCCCATGGGCAATGCTCAACAAATAAAACCCTAATACCTGGAGGGAGTAAAACTTGCCATTACATCCACCTCACCAGGGCATTATCTGTATCATACAGCTGAAAGAAAAAAGACTTTTATGCTAATCTGATGACTGGATTAGTTTATGTAAAATAGTAGTGTTCACCCTGAGCAAAGCAGTGTAGAATTTTCATGGAATAAAGAGACTGTTATTCTTGTAGTATGCTACATCTGTAGGTAAAAGTTCAGAAGGTTTCTGACTGCTGACAGGGGCAAAGGTTTAACATAATCTACACAACATTTGATAAGAAAGGTAATAAAATTATGGCATACTGCTGAATGATTTGGACTGTGCCATATAACTGAGATAAGATCCATTCTCTTCAAAGTGATAAACATGTATTTTTGTTCTGTGTATTAGTTTCACACATTATTTCCAACAAGGAAGTGGTATTTTGTATGATGCAGGAAAGCTGGTATCTTTTCCTTAAAGTTGGCACTTTTCCAGTTGGGGTGTTATAAACAAGTAATGTTCCTGTTAGAATTTCTAATGACCCATTTTGTTTGGCTTAGAGAATCAAGAGAGTCAAATCACTGGAAATAAAGTGATGGTGGATCATAGTCAACTGATTCAAAGTACATGCTTTTTGAATAAGTATACGGGTCGAATATACAAGTTAATCAAAATGCATGTATGAGCATGCATGTGTGGAGATAGGTGGAGTCTATCCTAAATAGTAACTGTTCATTCCTGTATAGGTCAGATCTATATTATAAGATCAAAACTTTAGGTAGTCGAATACCTAAAGCTCGATCTGTAAATATCAAAAGCTAAAAACTGCAAACTACCACTTCCACAAAAGGAGAGAATTCTCTTGGTCGTATAAAAAAAACAACAACTTTTAAACCCAAATCAAGTGGGGGGCTTTGCCCCTCACACCCCCACTAACTAAATATACCAACTCCAAGATCACTATACATTTCACAAAAGGGCAAATTCTGCATAACGACCAAGCAAATTTTTCACTGACAAAAAATTTGTGCAAGTGACCATTCGCGGTTTTTAGCTTTCGATATTTACAGATTGAGCTTTAGGTATTCGACTACCTAAAGTTTCGATCTTATAATATAGACCCGTATAGGTCATATTTCAGCTTTACATGTATGAGATTGTTAGTGAAGGTGAGTGTGTGTGTGTGTGTGTGTGTGTGTGTGTGTGTGTGTGTGTGTGTACATGCGTGGGTCTGATTATGCAGGCAATGTAGTGTATAAGGTGTGTATGTTTGCTAGTAGTGCTTGTGCTGTATGGTTAGCTGCTAGCAGTCTGTGTGGTTTTGCAATATGAATGCTGCTGAACAAATCAGTGGCTGGGGATTTATGTGTCTGTATTGAATACCTTGTGATGAGTTTTGGAGTTACTGTGCGTAAGTTGGGTTTGATTTTTGTGTTTGGTAGTGGTGTAAGACAGGTGCTTGTGTGACTCTGTCCTGAGCAGCCCTTACCACAAGGCAAGTGCAGTCTGGAGTTGGATATTTAGTTTTGGGGGTGAGAGGGTCTGAAGTAAAAAGTGTGATTTCTGAATGTTAGTGCATGGGTATGTTGAGTGCTGGCTTAATTGTTTGTGTCTGTGTATGCAGGTGTTTGTGATGAGTGTGTTTCTAGATCAGTAAAGTATCATGATTGTGAATAGTCAATGTATTATTTTTGACTAAATGGCTCTTGATTAGTTTGCTATAAATACTGAGCTCCACATCAGGGTGTACAAATTGAAATGAGAAGTGCTGTATCATCCACAGGATGTACCAAATCAGCTTATAATACAAAAACTTGTTCAGGCTTGAATACAAAATATGTTGTTACCATAGCTGTGGCTAGGGACAGTACACCAGTAACATGCAGGTGGTGTGTGTCTAACCATAAAACAGTTGGTATATAGTCTCAACCCTCACAAACTATGATTAAAGTTCATTAAATTAGTATTGTTTCAATCTTTAATGTTAACCAGAAGTGCTGTTTGCAGCACCCACAGTGTGCCCAGTAATGGCTCCTTCTACAGTTCGTATGGAGTTACATGTATCGGTGACATCTCTAAGTACGGTTGTAAATTCTTTTTTGTAAGACCAGTTACTCACAATACTATTGGAAATGTCTGGGTATCCTTCTTCCACATTGCCCTTATTTCTGCTTCAAATCCTGGTATTTTATGACTTGTATCTCTCTGTACATAAGACACTGTATTCCCTGGGTGTAGTAAGTTTAATGATTAATGCTACTTTTGTCTTCTTTTCATGGAATCTGTTTTTTGAACTCTTGGTAGTGGGTGATCCCATGTGATATAAACTTCATCATTTTCTATAATGCTTTGTGGTTCATTTCCAGTGTTTTTCAGTTACTTCAATATTATGTTTTCACAATCCCCAATGCAACAGTCTTGCCACATTATTATGCCTTTCAGTATACAGACCTTCTGCAATTAGTATATCCCAACCATTAACACGATGTGTGACTGTTTCCAATTCTGTTTTACAAAACCTACATTTATCTGTTTGTCCCACATGTTCAATGGATTTTGCAAACCAATGTGTACATAGTCCACTATCTCGGGCCACCAACCTTTTGTCTTTTGGTTTAAATTCACCTCTCCTTACCCACTCCTACATTCAATCCTGATCAATATGAGGTTGGCCCAAGAGTTTTCTATACTTGCACCTATATTTATACATTTTCCACATTTCTAGCCTTGTCATCTGATCCTTCACCTTATATTTTTCTTTTGCTTTTTGGTACATTCATTTGCTGCCTGATTTTTATTTACTTCTGGTTTGATTTCCATTCCTACTTGACACTGATATACTTCTGCTAAACTAACAGGGAAGTCATCTTAAGACTTTTTCTCCTAATATTTCAAAACTTTCACTACATTTAGGTCTTGTGCGGTCAGCAGATATGTATGCAGTCCCATGACTGAAGAGCTATGCACGTAATCAATTTTGAGGAGAGGTCCATACCTCCTTCAGAATGGGGAATATGTAGTCTTGGTATACACTGATATTTATAAATCATTTGATGAGCATGAAGCATCCTTCTTGTTTTCCTGTCCAACATCTTTTGGTGCCAGTCAATCACTCTAAAACTGTAAGTTAGGACAGGAAGAGCAAACTGGTTTATAGCTTGGACTTTGTTTCTAGATGTCAAAGCTATTTTCAGAAACAACACTGTTTTCAGTATTAATTTAAGTCTTCTAAAATATTCCTAAGGTTTATTCACATTTGTTCATGTTTTATTGTTGATCCTTCATCAGTTTCCAAATATTTATACACTTCCTGTTAATCAAGTTAATTTATATCACATTCCTGTCCCAAACCGATGTTTACTTGGCATTGCAGCTTTAAACGTTGCTTTGCACATTTATCATGACCAAATGACATTCTTATATCATCTGAAAAAAATTTGGCCACTTGCAGTTGTGCTTTCAGTTCCTCATCTGATGAAATATACAATTTTAAAACATCTACAAAAAGAAGATGAGAAATGTGATGCCCCTGCACTGGCCCAGTAATCAAGGAGCCTCAATCCTCACCAGTGGCAACAGTAAGGGATGTACACAATGGGAGGATGACAAGTACACACACAGTAAAGTACAATTTCCCTTAAGAGCACACAGAGATCACAGGAAATATTTAAAAACAACATTGCAGGACAGTCTCAAATAAATATGGAAAAACATCTAAACTAATCTTTACTATATTCCTAGCTATATCTAAAAGATACTTCTTTACTATATTCCTATCTATATCTAAAATATACCATGCCCTAAATAACTTACTTACAGAGCAAGGCAAATGCAGATGAGTGGATGTTCTTGCTAGGTCCAAGACAAAACACAAAATGCAAAAAAGTCTCTGTCTCTCTCTCTCTCTCTCTGTGAGAGTTCTTAAATTAATATCACATATTACTGCTGGGTCAGCTTGGATGACATCACTCTTTGTCACCTGCCTTCAGTTCCCAGGCTAACAGAAACTTAACATCTCTGTGTTAAAAATACATATCTCTCAGATATGCAGCTGCTAGGAAGTCACAGAGCAATACAACACTTTACATTTTAAACATAGTAAATACTTTTCTCCAAGACAATAGAAAAAACTACTAGCTCTAGACATCCTGTCTTCTTGCTGCAATGAAATTAACTTTTATACCACATCATAAAGCATTTAATTTCAATTTATTTTCTTGAAGTTTTGTAAGTTAATCTTCTGTGTTCCAGCAAGGTATGCTGTGGTTACATTCTTGAAGCTCAATACATAAAATACAGTTCTGTATAAATCATATCAATATTCACAAATGACATAGAATTATTTACTAAATTCCAGATAGCTGGGCTGGTAATGTCACAAGAAGTGTTTACACTTTGTTGTTTTCTTGGAGCCAAATTGTAGCTACAACCTAATCTGTTAAGTAGATAACTAAATGGGTTAAGGGCAAGACAAAAGAGTAGCAGTGACAGAGAGTCACCCTGAAATATCCCCCTTTGAATTTTTATCCCTGGAATAATAATGTTGTCCTTTATCATGGCCTAACTGCAAAGTGGTTTGCCGCGGTTTCATGGTCACTGTAAAGTAATTGATCAGTGTAGGGTGTATCTTATACATTCTTAAGTACTCTTTTATCCCTGAATGTAGGATACTGTCAAATGCTTTTCTGTAGTCTATCAATGCCATACTTAGATTCTTCCCCTTTTTACAATTCTCCATTATGACTTTATTTAACAGCAAATGATCCTTTGTTCCATATTATTTTCTTTTATTACCCTTTTGTTGTATTGCCATGAATGAGTTTTCTTCTAAATGACTTTAAACTCTGTTGGCATCAGTTCCAGTGTATAATTTATACATCATCATTGGAAGGCAAGTTATTGGTCTATAGTTTTTAGGATAGCTTGCAGGTTTGCTCTTAAGTAGGAGTATTGTTTTTCCTGTTGTTAACCAGGCTGGTGTCTGTTCTGGGTGTGCATATAAATAATTCTTAACCATGACTAAATCTTCATGTAAATATGTTAATACTTTTAGCCAGAAGTTAGGTATTACATATGGGCCTGGAGTTTTTCAATTAGGAGCTTTTCTTTTCTGTTTCAATCTTTTTGGTCGTTACTTTATTCCATTTCATATCCTGTGCATTTGAACTTCTTATTCTTTCTTTCTTTTACTTCTTCTATCTATTTAGCATCTTTATTATGTTCCAAAGGATCTTCATAGATATTCCTCCAAAATGTATCTATTTCTTCTTTTTTAGTGGTGTTTCAATTCCTTTTGCCTTATTTCCCAATTCTCTATAAAATGTTTTGGGTCATTATTAAATTGCTTATTTTGTACTTTTCCTTTACATTCATTTGCATGTCTTCTAAGTTTTTCTGCCTGTGCTAATATTTTTAGTTTATTATTTGCAATAGTGTATGATAGATCCTAGTATGTTCTGATACTGCCTATTGCTTTTATCACATCTGTCTTTCTGAGAATTTTTGTTGATCTGTTCCCTCTTCTATACTCTTCTAAGGGTCTATGTTAAATCATCAAATGCTTAAAAAAGGGAATGACGATTTATTGAACCCATGTAAGCAAAAGCTTACAATCTTGAATGCTTAGAACAGCGATTTTTTTTCCAAGGGAAAAAAATCACTGTTCCACAAAACAAAACAGAAAATTTAACACGTTGCAGAAAGTGGGGGGACTTTGCCCCCCACCCCACAGCCTCTCTACTTAAATATGCCAACTCCGAGATCGCAGTACAGTGACAAAAATGGCAAAGTAACGGAAGTGGCCAAGCGATTTCTTTCCCAGGGAAAGAATTTGCTTATATGCAGTTTCTCTATTTTGCCTTTTCATGCTTTCAAGTTTGATCAAGACACATTCAAAAGAATGTATCTTCGATCATTTAATAGGAACCCTCTTCTAACAGTGACACTTCTTGTCTTAATTGCTTTCTAGTTTTCTCTATTTAATATTTCCATGATGGCATTCAATTTCTCCCCTTCCTTTCACTTACTGCCCTGTGTTTTTGTGGTAAGATTTAATCTGTTATTAATTTATCTGCATAGTAATACATCCTATTTACTTCTGTAATATCTCATAAATCTCTATGGAAAGTCATAATTACTGTGCTCATTTGTTTTATCAAATGTCTAACTTTTGGGGTTTTATTGACTTTCTGTAGTCTATTTCTTTCATTGTTCTTAATATGTCTGTCCATCTCTATTAAATCAAGCAACTCTTCTCTTAGATCATTTCCTCTAAACTGAAGGCACATTCTTTGATCTTCATTTCCTGCAGGCATTCTATACAAAGTTCCAGAGCATCTTCCCGTGCTACATTCTCTTCAGTTTCATCCTGTGTCATCCATTGCTCTTGCATATGGAAACTCACTGGCTTATCACTCCACAACATTGACTGCATCAGAGTTGCCACAGTTTCCTGTTCCTTCCCTTGCTGTGCAACTCCAACTGAACATTTGTACAGGCTTCCTAAGGAAGGCTTCAAAGTATCTTCATATGACAACTGATCAGATTTTTCCCACTCCACTGGCTTCTCCTTAATTTGGGGATCCATTGCTTAATCCTGCTGTGATGTTATTATAGTTAGATTTTCTACACTAAATCCTTCACTTTACAGGTAAGTCATGATGTCAGTTTTTATTTCTTTAACTTCTCCATTAATAATCCACTCTTCTGCTTTTCCTCTTTGTTTTCTTATTTTTTGTATTGAAAAAATTTCCATGTTTGGATGCCTTTGCCTGTATTTCTCTTCAAATATATTTGGTGCTGCTCTTTTTGTATTTGTTAGTTTTGCTTTCTCCTTTGCATAAATATTGCACCATACTAAATTTCGATTGCTTTCTCATGTCCATATTCCTTCTTCAGATGTCGTCTGCTCCTCCTGTTTCCTCCTTACTTTGGGGGCTCGTTTTGCCATCATGCTGTGATATATCCTGTGTCTGACTTTCTACACAAAATCCTTCACTTTACAGATATTCTGTAAGTTCAACTTCTATTTTTTTAACTTCTGATTTACTAATCTTCTGTTCTATGTTCCATCTTTGTTATCTTATTTTTTGTATTGTGAAATTTTCCATATCTGGATAACTTTGCCTGTATCTCTATGTGAATATCTTTAGGGCTGCCTATTTTGTGTTGATTAATTTGTCTTTCTCCTTTGTATAAATATTGTACCATATCAGATCTCTCTTGCTTTCCCATGTCCATCTTCCTTTTTTATACCTTTCAAAAGTGTCTAGATTTTGTTCTTTATATTTTCACACTTCCTTGGTCACTTCTATTTCCAAATGGCCCAAAGTTTCTTTGTCTATATAATATTTTTCATAAAGCTGTTGTATTAATGAACACAAACTTTTATTTGAAGCTTCTGACAGTTTTCTTGTGGAAGCGTTTTTCTTTCCTCTAATTTCTCTCAATCTTTTTGTATATCTTCTGTCTGGAAATTTTGCACTTCTTGCTTAATAGAAATAGTACATAATGTCACTCTTATACTCAGTGGCCACTCTGTCATTTTTATGGCACTTTTTTGACTATCAGTCATTATACATTAATGATAAATTCACCTCTAGACTGGTTAAACAGCATGCTTCTGTTGAATCACTTCAATGCAATTGACTGTAGGTAAGACCCGTCTTCAGGTCATTGCAAGCTATTAAATCCCTTCCATGAGTCAGGACATCCACTCAGCCTACTTGGATCTACTTGAGTCAATCAAGATATAACCAAACACCCTAGTTTTGAGTAACTTTAGTTACCCATCCATTGACTGGGTAAATTATACGTGTTCCAACTCACTTGTCCAAAGGTTCCTGGTATGCCCTGGACCAGCTAGTTGACACACCCACAAGAGGCTCAAACATCTTGGATCTGGTGCTCAACAAATGGGGGACCACTACACCACCCCCAGTGTGTGTGGCTATCCCTGGTGAGATCTGACCACAAATCAGTCTCACTAGAAGTAACTATAACACATGACCCCCCCCCCCTTAGCAACAACTAGACTAAAAACCTTCTCCAAGGCCAATTGCAACTCTTACATGACAGCATAAATAGCTTCATAACCCCTCCCCCCATTGATGGAACAGACACCTATGCTGAGTTATACACCAGTGCTTTATATGAGCCCCTGTACAATTGTTTTGACTCTGCCATATCTGATAGAAGCAACGCAAGATCTTCAAGGAAAAAAAAACCTGCCTGGTGGACAACTGCCATTAATAGGCTACACAATAGAAGAAATAAATTGCTGTCCAAGAGTAGGAAGGAATGATCTCAAAACTGGAAACACTCCCTCCCCAACTTAAACAAGCAAATAAGATGCCTAGTGAAGTCCTCCAAAGCTAAATACAAATCCAAATTAACTTCCCTAACTAAGGATAACCAGAGAGCGTTCTTTAGTTATATCTGTAACCTCAAAGGTAAGGCCCAGATTTGTGCTGAACTCATAATTAATGGTACTACATATACAGAACCTGTGGATATAGCAAACCTGCTTTCTGACAGTTTCAGTGAAAACTTCACTGCCCTGTCCCTGTAACATATACACCAAAGCATCCCTAACACCTGTCCCCACCTAGTATCTCTGAGGAGCAGGTCTTAAACGCCCTCTCCAAGTCCAAAAGCACAGCCTCTGTGGGACCAGAAAACATCCCCGGCTGTGTTCTATATGAGTTAAAACAGGAATTAGCATCACCATTGGGCATGCTTTTCAATCACAGCCTAAACTCTTGCTTCATCCCAGCAGAATGGAAAACAGCTACCATCATCCCTTTGTACAAACAGGGTGCATTCATGGACCCCAGAAACTATAAACCCATTAGCCTGACCATGGAAGGAATCGTCATGGACCTTATTAACAAAGATATAAGAAATCTGCAAATACTCATCCCCACCCAGTTTGGCTTTGTCAAGGGGAGATCATGCCTGTTAAACTTGGTGGACTTTTCGAGACAGTAACCAAAGCCCTAGACAAGGGCAAATCTGTGCATACAGCCTACCTAGACTTAGCCAAGGCCTTTGACAGACTCAAGCATCATTGATAAACTCACCCAGCTAGGTATCAACCCATATATTGTCAGGTGGGTTGAAAACTGGGCTCACTGATAGAACTCATATGGTCAAAATGGGTCTATATTAGAAAGACGAAAGACGAAATAGGCAAACCCAATATGATCGACACATAAACGTTGATCTACAAAAATAGAGAAGGATGGAAACGCAGAAAGACACAACGCGGAGTGGATTTCCCTGGCCAGCAGGGTGATTGTGGGGATGAGGAAATATACCCTTTTCCCCACTGTAGAGCGGTCTCAGAGTTGGTATATATAAGTAGGGAGGTGGGGGGGGCATAGCCCCCTACATGGTGGTGGGGTGGAGGAACTTGCCTCCCTGCAAAAATGTTAATAAATGTGTTTTGCATTGTGTTTGTTTACTTCGGATTTACTTACGTGTATGGTGCCGTTGCTTCCGGGAATGTGTTCGACATTGTGCGTTTCGGTGTTTCCATCCTTCGCTCTTTTTGTAGATTGCGTTTATGTATCGCTCTTTTGGCGTTCACCTGTTTCAGGTTTTGTGCTTATAATATAGACCCACTCAAAATAGGGGACTCCACCTCCTCCATCAGACCCGTAACCAATGGTGTTCCACAGGGAGCAGTTCTGGGACCTCTACTCTTCAGAATCTACTTCTCTAAAGTACAGGTTAAAGTAAAGGACTGTGGCTGACAAAGTTTGCTGATGACTGCAAACTGGGAGCGATCACTGAAACCCCTAGGGAAGTCAACATCTTTCAAGAAAGTCTTACACAGACTAATGACTGGTTCCAAAGTCATGGTCTTAAACATAATGCAAAAAAATGCATTATCATCCCCTTCAGCAAGGGTGATGTTCCTGCAAAATACTACATCAATAGCAATACCTTAACCAAACAGTCAGTGGGTGAGAGATCTGACCACATAGGTGGAAAGCAACCTTAACTTTGATCACCATGTCTCCACAGTGGTAAAAAAGGCATTTTATATTGCTCATCTCATAAGTAAGGGCATTGCCTCCAGAAAAAAGAGGTTATAACTCCCCTGTACTCTTCCCTCATCAGACCAATAATAGAGTACAACATTCCATTTGGTATGTTCCTTTCCAAACACCTGCAGCAGTTGGAGAGCCCACAAAGGTTCCTTACAAAGAAAATTCGGAGTCTTCAAGATCTATATTATGCAGACGGACTGAAATCATTGTCACTTTACTCTGTGTCATAGAGACTGCTCAGAGGCGACTTGTGCTTTGCATATAGAGCAATCCTTACCCAGCTTTAATGGCAATGCTGCACATTCTCAGATTAAATGGCACACAGGTCACTCACTCAAAAGACCTTAACTTGGTATGTGACATCAACAGAACTTGATGGAGAGACAAATTTGTTTCACAGAGGCTGCCCTACCTTTAGAACAAGATTCCTAGTCATGTTAAACAAATACCCCTGTTGACCCTATTTAAGCATAATTTGGATGACTGGATGAGTAACCAGAAATTCACTCCAGGGGTTCTACCTGAGTACCTCTTGGACAGGGAAATAGGTGCTGATTTTAGTGTCTGCTTGAAGCAGACACCCTTGGGAACACAGTTTGAACTTGGTTAGACTTGTAAGGGCCCTGGGAACATTAGCTTAGTAACCTCCTATGATCAGTTTCTTTTATTTTTGTGGTCTGCTACTTCCTTCTAGAACAGCGGTGCCATAGATATTCTGCCTTTGTGAACATGACCATGGTGTCAGAAACTTAGATGCATTAGTCAAGATATGCTGCAAGCATGTAGGTGTGTCCAGAATAACAAATTTCAATGCAGAAATGGTATGAGAATCATCTGAATGTCATAGCAATCTATCATGTACACTACTGATATCTAGTAATCAAGTACATACATGGGACACAGCGCAAACACCTGTGCACTAAACATGATGGGTTGTAGGTAAGCCATTAAAAATAAATTTCCTCTAACTCCGGCTTTTGAAATAAAATAAATCAAAAATGTTCTAAAAAATAGCACAAATCAAAAGACAGAGTTCTGAAAAATGGCACAAAATCCCTGCACCCACCATAGCCCTTATAAATTATATATATGATAACTGTGGGATCGCATAGTACCAGGGAAAGGGTAAAAGCACCTTACTCTGGTATTCTACAATCTCACCAAAAACAGTAAAACAATGGTCTTCATGCACTCATTTGGGTTTGAATAACATGCACTTCATAAGAATGCATTTTGACCACAACACAGAGAACCCATATAATACATTCTTAAAGTGTAAGCTGTTTATACCATATGTTAACTTCCTTGCTTCAGAAATGGAGTAATCCTATGTGGGAATGAATGGCTGCCACACATAGCAGGGGGCTAGCATAAGTACTGTTGTCTAATACACAAGCGGTCATGCACCTACATAATGTATGTAAGTAAAAATCACGCATGCGCACATTTAATACCCCCAATAAATACCAACACAGACAGACAAACCATGCTAGGCTGGAAGAATAGGAAGGAGTAAGATGGCATAAATGTATAGCAGGCAGGCAATGGAAACATGATGACAACATGTTACAGAAAGTGAACACATTGAATAGGCTATATTACAGGGTACATTTTTAATAGATGTATGGAATGAATGGTAAAGAAGCATGAGGTGAAATATCAGTATAATAATCAATGAATTTAATTATTGCATATGCAAGTAGATACAAGCAAAACAAATGTCACTAATCCAAAAAGACCTGCAAACTGAGTTCATGCTTGCTGCATTGTTTTCATATGTAGTTCCCAATTGTTACATCCCATAATGACCGCAAACATAAAGCACAATGTACACTCAGAAATAGACTCTTACACATGGTAGCAAGGGAATGTCCTCCTGTAAAAAATACAGTTTTGAGATCCGTAAACATTTAAGCATTAAATTATTAAAAGCACAGATGAAAGAAATACTGTATCATTTTTAAAAGCGATGCCAATAAAAAATAGTCATAAAGAGTTTGTATTATAACAGCAAATCCCATGATGAAATTTTTAATATTTTTGAGGTATTCTACACGTATTTAAAAAAAAAACATAAGTAGCAGACTTCAACATTCTGTTCTGTGTTATACTTTTGGAATACACTGCCAGTCTTTCTTGGGTGGTTATTTTTTCACCAAGATAAAGAAAACTAATTTGCTGGACATATATGTGAAAACAACTACTTGAAGTGATTATTTTACATACAATCTCTCTGATACTATTATGAGTTCACACTGGAAAAGGAAGTTATCCCCTTATAAAAATATAGAGAAGGATGTAATCTACCCCGACACAGGCTACTCAAGTTCAGCCTGAGTAATATTTAAATTGTTTAAGTAATTATTATCGGACCATACTATTTCTACATTACAAGAACTAGATAACTGAGACCTCTATCAGCGCTGTTTTGTAGCAGCCAAGTCATGCTTCACTGGTCTAGCTGATTCTTATGATTACATTAACAAGAGCACTGATGCTGGGTTTATAATTTCTTTGGTCTGTGTAGACATAGTGAAAGCTTTTGATACAATCTCTCATGCATTAATATTAGATTATATAAATTAGGCATTACAAACTGGCTCACTGATAAAAAAATATATGAGGACCAGATAAAGGGCATTCAGTTACATGAAGGAATATATCAAAAGGCTTTATATTCTGTTTCTTTTTCTTTTTCAGAACTAAAAATTGATCATTGTTGGATATTTAAATTTGCATATAACTGCTGATCAAAAGCTATTTACAATTATCAGGATGAACTTAAATCACAAAGGATGAACTAAAATCAGAACTGGCCATAAATCATTTTAATGAGTGGTTCAAAAGAAATAGCTCAAAATAAATATCTAAACATTTGCAGGAATGAATTTTGGGGCATCCAGTGTTACTGTAAAAGTTAAGGGAGGCAGCCCCCTAAATAGCCTAACATATTACAAGGAAATGAGATTATTAACAGGAGGAGAACAGTAATTTTAGTCAAATGAACTTATATGTTGTTACAAAGGCCTGAGGAGTCATTCATTTGATTCTAATGGTTAAAATTTTCAGAAGCTAGGTTCTACTTATTATCTTCATCCACACCCCTCTTTGTTCTATTTTTCATGGGGTTGAGGTATCGTATCAGTTGACTCTATCTTTCTCATTTCAGTACAACTCTCCTAATTTCTTCAACAGCTAGACTAGAACACTCCTCCATCGGTGAATAAAGATCTGCTTAAACCCTTAACTGGACAGTTTTTCCATCTGGAAAGATGACTTTATTTTTACTAAGTTTTGCTAAATTAGCTGTGGCCAAAATCCGGCATTCTGAAGAGTTATCCTTATTCCTAATCTGTTATATTTCTTCTGTGGTGCAGTCCCGTTCATCTTTCATCACAGGCAGACCTCTCAACCAATTGGGGACAAACGTCCCTGAAAATCAGGAACAGTTGAGAGGTATGATTACAGGCAATGCACACAGCAGTACAGCTTCTGTGAGGTTTTCTTCATACAGATGCTTCTTGGTGTTCCTTCCATCTGCCGTTGATGTCATTTGGATCGGCAAGCAGATTGTTGCTGCTGTCCCTTATGAGTGATGTCTTCTGACTTTCTTCTTTGACTTTTGCTGTTGCCCCGTAACCTGATAGAGCTTCTTTGTGCCATCTGCTGAGTCACTTAACAGAAGCTCATAGGGATTCTCTGATACATTGTTCTTTACCATTGTGACTGCTCTCTTAACCTCTTTGTTAACCAATTATCATTCTTTCTTAGCCTGTTCCATCTTTTCTATTTCCTACTTATTTCTGCAATTCTTCTTTCTTTTGATAACTTCCTGGACTTCTGTATTCCACCACCAGCTTTCCTTATGTACCGTATTTCTACACCTGGCTCAGACACGTCTGTTGTATTGTTTTCACTCAAGCTGCTTTGAGACATTAACATTTTTCTGCTCCACCTATGTCCTCTTCTTCCCGAGGTGTTACCTATGAGTATTTGCATGTATTTCTGTCCTTTCCCACCAACCAGCTTCCAGGTCTTCAGCACAGTCTTTATTGATCCTACTGCCTTCAGTTATCACTACTTGCAGCTGATTGTAGCAAAGAATGATTTATCCTGTCAACCTGTTGTTTCACTAGGGTTGACTTTGTTGTGTCTGGTTTGACAACAAATCCCTTTTCCTTAAAAGAAGGAAGTTTGTCTGAGATGCATGCTGCTCTTTTCAATATGTGATTTTGTGGATGTCTTAGAGCACCATGTGTTGGCCACTGTTAGGCTATTTGCCAAGCAAAAGTACGAAATGACCCCTCCTTCATTATTTCTGCTGCCCAATCCATGTGACCCCAAGCAATCCGTACAGCCTGTTCTGTGTGTCCTGATATAAGCATTTAGGTCAATCATTGTTATGCACAATTAATTTTGTCCCACATTATCAAGGAAGTCCTGCTCCTGCTCCTGCTGCCTGAATGCCCCCTTTTCCTTTCCAACACAGCCCTGCTGTGGAGCATAGTTTAAGATCACGAGGACAACTCCATCTTTACTTGGAATATGATTGCCTGGAGTCTGTCACCAATTATGATGACATCTTTCACTATCTTCAGAAGATGCTTTCTTACCAAGATTTTTTCTAGAAAATGCTTTCTCACCAAGATTCTGATACTATTTCTACTCTGTCCTTCCCCTGAGTAGAAGATTCAGGATGTCATCCCTAGAGAAATTGCTACTCCACCCTTCCTTCTTGCCTCCCAGTCTACTCCTTGTTATCATGCCAGCTACTCCACACAAATGCATTCTGGAAAAGAAAGATGTGTAGAGCCTTTTACAGATTATAATAGGGACAATTAGGATGGTTACCTGGGGTTAACATCTCCAGGGGCATTGTCAGTCAAAAAAATAACCTGTTTTAGTTTGTTTAAATACTGAACATTGCAATCAATCAAATGCTTAAAAAGCAAATCTATTTTTATAAAATCCTAAATGACAGATACCTCAAGAATTTGCCTTTACATACTTGAGGTGTCTACCATTTGCACATGCACAATACAGACAGTGAACATATTTATCCTGGACTCTTTAGTGATTTATTCATTTAAGTAAATAAATGTTTTTTACTTCAATAAATAAATAAATAAGTAAACACAGTCATAGCAACCTTATATAAAAAGCTACAACTTTTTCTTGATTCATAGGTAGGTACTAGGCTATCTGCCCGAGGGCAGTTATAAGCCTAGCCAGAGTGTGTTGGCTTCCGCCGCCCCATTGATTAATTAACTGAGCCTCTGTCAAGCAGAGCCAATGAAGTGATCCCAGGGGTGTATTTTCTGTTACCCATCCACTCGTCAAGGCTTCTCTTGAAGAGTGTTAGTGAAGAGCTCTGCCTAATGTAGTTAGGAATTTTGTTCCAAAGCATGGGGAGTCTCTGTGACAGGAATCTATCCCTCCAGCATGTTCTATTTATTGTTGTGGCGAGGTTTAGCTCACTAGAGCACGTAGCTCGCAGTGACTTGGATTTCTTTAGGTGGAGCATGTCCATCAATTTTGAGTTGGACATGGCTTTGTAAGTCAGGCAGAGATCACCTCTGAGTAAGAGATATGCCACTGAGTAGAGCCGGAGTTTTTTCAGTCGGGCTGCTTAGGACATACGTTTGAGGCCAGTAATCCTCTTGGTGAGGTGCTTTGTGGTCTTTCAAGCTGTTGGAAGTGTCTTGTGAGATACATCCCAAATGGGGCATTGTACTCTATGATGGGTCTGATGAGTGACGAGTAGGGGGGCACTATAACCTCTTTATTTCTAGATGTGAACCCCTTAGTAATTAGATGGGCCACATAGAAGGATTTCCTAACTACTTTGACAATATGTTTGTCAAAGGAGAGATTACTATCTACCTGGGTCCCCAGATCTCTTATTACCTCTGCTCTATTAAGGGGGCTGCCACCTATGTGGTAATTTGTGGGTGTTTTGTTTTTCCCAAATGGGATGACTATGCATTTTTTGGCATTTAGCTTGAGGCCATGACTTTGACACCAGGTGTCTGTCTCAGTAAGGCCTTTTTGAGGGTCAATTATGGCTCCCAGTTTGCAGTCATCGGTGAACTTGGTTAGCCATAGTCCTCCTGTGTTTGCCTGTACATCTGAGAAATATATGCTGAACAGTAGGGATCCCAGAACCGAGCCTTGCGGGACACCACTTGTGACTGGTTTAGAGTTGGACCTGGAGCCCGCTATTCTTACCGTGTGAGTTCTGTCTGTAAGCCAGTTGGCAACCCATCTTGTGACGTAAGGGTTTATGTTCAGGCTGGTGAGTTTTTCTATAATGCCCAAGTGAGGAATGGTGTTGAACGCCTTGGCGAGAACAAGGTAGGCTGTGTGAACCACCTTTTCCTCGTCTATGGCCATGGTGACTGTCTCAAAGAAGTCAAACAGGTTTAGTAGGCATGATCTGCCCTTAACAAAGCTGAACTGGGTCGGGTCAAGTGTTTGGAGGTTCCAATGTCTTTGTTAATGAGTTCCATGATGATGCGCTCCATAGCCTTGCATACCAGGCTAGTCAGGCTTATGGGCCGATAGTTACCAGGGTCAGTTGTGGCCCCTCCTTTGTGGAGCAGAATAACCGTTGCTGTGCACCATTCTATGGGCACATAGCCTGTGGAGAGGCTGAGGTTGAACAGCGTGTTTAGGTGGGGGGTTAGTTTGTTTTGTAGTTTGTGCAAGACGCAGCCTGGGACACCATCTGGCCCCATTGATGCTGTGTTTTTGGCTTTTGAAAGGGCTGTTTTCACCTGTGCTTCTGTGATTTCTGGGACACTATACTTTTCTGGTATTGTTGTTGGCTCTTTTGAAGGTGAGAGGGAGGTGAAGTTTGCACTGAATCTATCTGCCAGTATGTTGGCAATATCAGTAGGTTCGGTATATTTAGTGCTATTTTGCACTATCTCAGAGCGTATCTGCGAGTTGCCACTTAGATTCTTGACATAGCTAAAGAAGGCTTTGTGGTTATCTTTTGAATCCTTGGCTATTTTTCTTTCGAAGTTAACCTTGGATGATTTTATGAGGAACCTTAGTTTCTTACTGATACTAATCAGGGATGTCTTTCCTTCTTGGGATTTGCTTTTTTCTGAGCTAGTTTTCTCCTTTTGTTGTATAACCTGTTTATGGCAGGGGTCCACCAGACTGGTTTCCTTCTCTTAGGGGAGTGAGTCTTGGTTTTGCTAGGGATGGCATGATCCATGCATCCTTTTAGGTGCTCATAGAGTGCAATTGTAAAGGATTCTGCATATTGGGCGGTGTTATCCTTTATCATGGGGGCTGTGAAACTTACCACCTCTGCCTTAAGTAAGGTGAAGTTTGCTTTAGAAAAGTTTTTCACTGTGGTTTCCTTGGTTGGGGGTGGTGGTGGGGTGTGGACATGCAGGGTGATTAGTTTATGGTCTGATCTAACCAGTGACGGGTTGACCTCTGGTACGGAGCACCTGTCGCCCATGTTGATGGTGACCAGGTCCAATATGTTGTGGCCTCTTGTAGGGGAGTTTACCAGCTGATCCAGGGCATTGAGTCGATAAATTCCAGGAAGCGCTGAGCCTGGGAGTTTGTACTCAAGTAGTTTTCCCAGTTAATGGTAGGGTAATTGAAATCTCCCAAGATCAGGGTGTTCGGTTGGACCTTCATGTTTTCCAGTGTCTCCAGAAAGGAGGAGTGGTGGTCCTGGGTCATGGAGGGTGATCTGTAGCAGGCCACAATTTGCATTGCAGATTTGCCTGATGTTAGTTGCACATAGATGATCTCAGAGGTATCATGCTGCGCCACTAACCTGGAGGTGTGGGTATCCTTGATGAATATGGATACACCCCCCCTACTTTTGTATTTTGGTCCTTGTTCTGTGGCCAAAATGTGTGGTATGAGTTGTAGCCCAGTAGTGCTGGAGTGCTCTCTGGAGCCTTGAACCAGGTTTCAGTTACTGCACAGATGTCGACGTTCTCCATATTTAGGAGTGCTTCAAGCATATGCATTTTGAGATTTAAACTCCTGGCGTTGAGTAGCATAAACCTCATTTTTTTACTTGTGCTGTTTACGGAGGTGGGTTTGAATTTTGAGCCTTGCCTAAAAAAGGCACTATGGGGGCATCAAGAGCCTTGGACAGTATTTGAAAGCCAAGGGGTGACAGGTGCAAGTCATCTCATGCGAAGCAACATGGCTTGTCGAGCATGTCATCCCAGGCTAAGAGACACTGGATCCCCTTTGAATGTCACTAGAAGCTTAGCCAATTGTTGAAATTGATCATTTTTTCTTTATACTGAGGTATCATTCTTGGTGAGGGCAGGATGCTACTCAGGGTCAGGGTCATACCCGCCTGGGCTACATGATTAGAGAGCTCTTCCATGTCTCTTTTCATGTAGTCCAGGGAGGTACGTCTCAGGTCATTCACACCAACATGAACAATGACAGAGTCATATTTGTACTTGTTCTGTAGTGACCTGAGTGCTTGTGTTATGTGGCAGATTCTGGCTCCCGATAAGCAGCTCACAGTAACCTTCTCTTTGTCCAGCCTAGTGAGTGGGGCGTCAGTGTGCCTGACTATTGAGTCACCTATTACTAGTGTATTAGGTATGTTATTTCGCCTTAAGGGCTGTGGTTGTGCGGCACATTGATTTTGTGTTTTATGTGTTGTCTGGTTTGTGACAGGAGGTGTGCAGGTTTTGTTGTCTGCTTTGGAGCTCTCTGATGCTTTTGCAGGTTTTTATTTAGAGCCTCCGAGTAAGATTTTGTGTATTTATGTGTATTTTTTGCCAGTGCTGGTTTAGTAGGTCTATGTGAGGCTGGAGGTGTGGTGCAAGTGTTAACCTTCTCCTCATGACTGTCTGTTCCAGTCTTGGGTGGAGATACCTTAGCCTCCAATTTGGCTGTATAATTGCATCTCTCACATATGTTAGTGTTTTGTGGTAGGAGGAGAGGACTGTCTGTGTACATGAGGCAGTTGTAACATTGCCTCAGGATACCCAGATTCACCAGCTGGACTATAGAGTACACCTGAAGTTGCCCTTTGGTCATGCCTGAATAGTAGGGTGAGCTGCTTAGTTGCTTGGTTGGTGAGGGGTGGATAAAGACCCTTGCCCTGCTGGGCAGTCAAGTGTCTGGGTATATCAGTTCTTGCTATTAGGTCTGAGCAAGTGCTGGACTGTAGGATGCTTTCTGAGTGCTTAGGTTTAGAATTAGACCAGTTTCAAGTGAAAAACTGAAGAGGAGACTTAGTGGAGCCAGGAATAATTTAACCCTAGCTAACTGGTGCTGCCCGGCGCACAAAACTGTGCAACGCATTTTTTAAACTACTAACGTCTGGGCTGGAACCACTACTCCAGGGCCAGATGGCTGCTCAAAGTTCCCCTCTCTCACAGGTGAACAGAGAAACTTCCCTCTATCCAATTAAGGTATGGGCAACTCAGAAACTTGTAACACAGCCCTGACTTCAGTACTAGCCTGACAACTGGACTATACTAGCATAGAAAGGCGGGAAACAAGTTTTTTTTTTTTTTGAAAAGATAAGGTAAAACAGTAAAAAGTACACTTAAAATAGCTTTAAATGGCTACAAGCAATCAGAAAAGGCTGTCACACTTTAGTGTATAGCCTACAACAGTTAAACAATTTAAACAAAAACTTTTTAAAAGTGCAGGCAGTCAAATAAGTACAATATGTGAAAAAAAACAAGCTTTTAAATCACAATACATGCTGGAAAATCAGCGTTTAGGCGAAAAACAGTTAAGCTAAGCGCTCTCAACCCATGACTGTAACAGACAGTCAAGAGGATAAGGGACACACTTGCATCACACCACCTGTCACACATGAATCTACAAAACAAGCACTGGCAAAACATATGCATAAATACACAAAAACATATTTGGAGGCACTAGATACCAATCTGAAAAAGAAACAGTACCTTCCAAAGCAGACAAGCAAGCAACCTGCACCCCCAAACACAAGCCAGAAAACACATAATTCTCCTCAGCAGTGTGCCTCCCAACAGCCCTTAAGGCAAAACACCATACCTAACACGCTAGTAATAGGAGACTCTATAGTAAGGCACACGGATGTTCCACTCACCAGGCTGAACAAGGAGAAGGTTACTGTCAGCTGCCTGTCGGGTGCTCGGATCGGCCACATAACACAGGCACTTAGGTCACTCCAGAACATGTACAAGTATGACGCTGTCATTGTACATGTTGGTGTGAATGATCTAAGACGTACCTCCCTGGACTACATGAAAAGAGACATTGAGGAGCTCTCTGATCATGTAGCCCAAGCTGGTATGACCCTGACCTTGAGTAGCATACTACCTTCACCTAGACTTATACCACAATACAAAGACAAAATGATCAATTTCAACAATTGGCTAAGCTTCTGGTGTCATTCTAAGAGGATCCAGTGTCTGTCTGCCTGGGATGACATGATAGACAAGCCTCACTGTTTTACCGGAGATGGGTTGCACCTGTCACACCTAGGCTTTCGAATACTGGCCAAGGCTCTTGCCGTCCCCATAGTGCCTTTTTTAGGCAAGGCTCAAAGGACAAACCAACCACCATAACCAGCACAGATAACCAAAAACTAAGGGTAATGCTACTCAACGCCAGAAGTCTCAACCTCAAAATGCACACACTCAAGGCTCTCCTCAGCATGGAGAAAATTGATGTTTGTGCAGTGACGGAAACCTGGTTCAAGGCTCAAGAGAGCACCCCAGCACTGCCAGGTTACAATTCATATCATACCTTCCGGCCTCAGTTACCGGATCACAGTACAAAGGGCGGAGGTGTATCCATATTCATCAAGGATACCCATATCTCCAGGTTAGTAGCACAGCATGATGCCCCAGAGATCATCCATGCACAACTATCAGCAGGCAAAACCACATTTCAAGTCATAGCCGGTTATAGATCGCCCACCATGTCCCAAGATGCTCACTCTGCATTTCTTGAGACATTGGAAAATATAAAGGTCCTACTCAACATCATAATCCTGGGTGATTTCAACTACCCTGGTATAGACTGGGCGAACTACCAATGTTCCAACTCCTATGCTCAGCGATTCATAGAATTTCTAAATTCAAATGCCCTTGAACAACTAGTATGTTCCCCCACTAGAGGGGACAATATATTGGATTTAATCATCACAAATATGGGCGCCCATTGCACCACACCCGTTATCACCCCCTCCTTGGTCAGATCCGACCACAAACTGATAACCCTGGACATCCTCACTCATCCACCTCCCCCAATCAAAGAAACCATAGTCAAAAACCTTTCCAAAGCAAACTTCAAACTACTTGCATCCGAAGTGGAAAGCATCACTATTCCCTTGCAGAAGGATAATGATATCCAGGATGCGGAATCCTACACCAAGGCACTCTATACGCATCTTCAGGATTGCATGGACTGTGCTATCCTAAATAAAACCAAGACTCCTTCCTCAAGCAAAAAGAAACCAGTTTGCTGGACCCCGGCCATAAGCAAACTTTACAATAAAAGGAGGAGACTTATACAAAAAAAGGCCAAATCTCAAGTAGAAAAATCATCCCTGATGAGCATTAGTAAGAAATTGAGGGCCCTCATCAAGTCAACTAAAGCTAATTTTGAAAAGAAAGTTGCCAAGGATGCCAAGGATAACCATAAGGCCTTCTATGGCTACATCAAAAACCTAAATGGCAACACTCAGGACAGTTCTGAGCTAGTACAAAATGGAACAAAATACACTGACCCTTCTGACATTGCCAACATCTTGGCTGACAGGTTCAGTGCAAATCCCCCCCCACCACCACCACCACCACCACCTACAGGGCCTATTACCATTCTAGGGGATTGTGTAAGTCCAATTATTACTGATACGTTGGTTAACAAGGCTCTATCTAAAGCTAAAAACACTGCCTCCATGGGACCAGATGGTGTCCCAGGCTGTGTCATACGCGAGCTCCAAAAGGAATTAACCCCGCATCTTAATACCCTGTTCAGTCTCAGCCTCTCCACAGGATATGTGCCCATAGAATGGCACATGGCAATGGTGGTCCCACTACACAAGGGTGGGGCCACAACTGACCCTGGGAACTACCGACCAATAAGCCTGACCAGTCTGATCTGTAAGGCTATGGAGCAAATCCTTATGGAACTCATAAACAGAGAGATTGGGAACCTCCAATTGCTGGACCCCACACAATTCGGCTTCGTCAAGGGCAGATCATGCCTCCTGAACCTGGTGGATTTCTTTGAGACAGTTACTCAGGCTATAGATAAGGGAAAGGAGGTACACACGGCTTACCTTGACCTTGCTAAAGCATTTGACACCATTCCCCATTCAGGTATTATTGATAAGCTCACCAGCCTGGGCATAAACCCTTATGTCACAAGATGGATCGCAAACTGGCTCTCAGACAGATCCCATAAAGTAAGAGTAGTGGGATCTATGTCTGAATCCAGACCAGTAACGAGTGGCGTGCCTCAGGGCTCTGTCCTGGTGCCCCTCCTGTTTGGCATATACTTCTCAGAAGTACAGGCAAGCATGGAAGGCCTGTGGCTGACTAAGTTTACGGACGACTGCAAACTGGGTGCTATAATAGAGTCTCCAGCCGACATGGAGATCCTCCAGAAGGGCCTAAATGAGACTGCCGCATGGTGTCAAAGCCATGGTCTCAAGCTAACTGCAAAAAAAATGCGTAGTAATTCCCTTTGGAAAAAACAGAGTACCCGCAAACTACAACATAGGAGGTAACACCCTGAAATCTGAAGAAGTAAGAAGGGATCTAGGAACCCAAGTTGATAGTCAGCTTTCCTTTGATAACCATGTTGCCACAGTGGTTAGAAAATCCTTCTATGTGACCCATCTGATCACAAAAGGGTTTGCATCAAGATCTAAGGATGTAATGGTGCCCCTCTACTCTTCCCTCATCAGACCCATTATTGAGTACAATGCACCAATTGGAATGTACCTGGCTAGACATCTCCAGCAGCTGGAGAGACCACAAAGGTACCTAACCAAGAGGATTACTGGCCTCAAACAGTTGCCTTATGCAGTACGATTGAAAAAGCTAAGACTGTTCTCTGTTGCATATCGCTTTCTCAGAGGCGATCTCTGTCTAACGTACAGAGCCATGTCCAACCCAGAATTGTTGAACATGCTCCATCTTAGCAAAACCTAATCTACTCGAGCTACACTCTCTAGGGATATAAATCTCAACATAACAATGAATAGAACATGCTGGAGGGATAAATTCATTTCGCAGAGACTTCCCTTACTATGGAACAGGGTCCTGATCTACATAAGACAGAGTCCCTCACTATCACTCTTCAAGAGGAACTTTGATGAGTGGATGGGTAACA